>NC_060276.1:93598288-93898288 GCF_021613505.1 Equus quagga
ATGAGTAATTATATTTTCAGAGAATTTTTTGGCCTATTTGCTAATCCCACTTCCATCTACTACTGGAAAGTATTAGTGTAGATTTCTTTTCTGTTAAACAAGTAAAAGACCAAATCACATGCTAGTTAAAATTGTACCCATTCTGGTTACTTTATTATTTCTTGGCACATGAGCATCTGTCTCACAAATACTCTTGATAAAGTAAGTGACAGATCCATTGTGTGCTAACAATTGCTCATTACTGAGTTTCCTCATTTAATATCAAAAACATGAAGTGCGTCATAACCTTCACATAAAAAAGAAGAGGATTCAGCAACTACAATTTTTAGAGTGTGCTTAATTTATTTGGTAAAATGCTTTCACTAGTAGAAATGTAGTTTACTATCTTCCACTCAGGAAAAACCATTTTCTGAAATGATTTAGCAGCATAAATTGTCAAATTTATTATACTATTCAATAAAATAATAATTTAAAATGATAAAGATCCATACTAATTATTGACAAATTTAATTTTTGAAATATGGGTTAAAATGGGTTTTATCACATCAAAAGAGGCTGAACTACTTCTGCTTTTCTATCACCTGGAAGATCTAAAATAATATAATACTTAAGGGTGAAAAGAAAGAAGGAAAGGGAAAAAGGAAAAAAGGAAGAAGGGAAGAAGGAAGGAGGACAAAAATAAAGGAGAGGGAAGTAGGAATTAAGGAAAAAAAAAGAAAGTCTGGGAGATGCTAAGAGAAAGGCATGTGACCCTTCTTCCCTAACCAGTCCCAAATGGCTGAGGACATTGGACTGGTCTTTCCGTGAAGTTTCTAAGTATCTGCAAGCAGGAAAAACTGGTGTGCAGTTCTGTGTCACATTTTGCTGAAAGCGAATTCCTGCACATCCTCCCAGGTGCCCTAAAGCACAAGAAAAGGGCCACACAGAGATATCAAAGTGCTGTAGTAAGCAAACGGCAAGGATTTCCAATTTTTTCCAGCACAGCCAAGCTAGGCTCAATAAGTACAGGAAAACCTAATCTTACTAGTTGCATTGGTCAAGTCTAGTAGAGCCTTACTAATGTTTTGTCTGCTTGATCTGTCGATTATTGAGAGATGTATGATAAAATCTCCTACTCTAGGTGTGGATTTGTTCATTTCTCCTTCCATATTTGCCAATTTTTGCTTTATTCATTTTGAGTTTATGTGGTTAGGTGGTGGAAATAAGTTCTAAATTTTTCTCTACATTGGACTATTCCTTTTTAAATGAATACATTTAATTGTCTTAAAGTTTACTTATTCTAATATTAATATATTTATGCCAGATATTTTTTAATTAGTAAATACCTGGTATAGGTTTTTGGATATTTTACCAGGTGATTTTGTAAACAGTAGAAAGCTGCATTTCACTTTCCACTTTTATAGTTTAGTCTGTTTATATTTATCACGATTAATGATACATTTGTGCTTAATATCTCATTTTGTGCCTCTCTTGACTATATCCTTTCTTTAGTTCTCTGTTTTTGTATTCCATTGGACTCATCAAGTTTTCTTTATTTCCTTTTATGCTTCCACTGGTTTAGAAATTATACATTCCACCTCTTGATTTTTTGGTTGTCCGAAATTTTCAACATTCACACTTTACATAAAGATGTCTTGAAATAGTTCAAACCTGTGCTCCCCAAATATAAGAACTTCAAATGCCTATTACGGCAATAACTCCTTCCTTATAAAGTTATTGTCTAATAACTGAGTTCACTTTGCTTTTATACCATCTGAATTATTTGATATTATTATTTCCATAGCCAAAGTTCATTGAGATTTACCCACATTTACTGAGCATTTCATTAACAACTGCTCTTGGATCCCAATTCTTTCTTCTGAATTCAATTTTCTTCATCATAAATAGGTCTTGCATTTGTTCTTTTAGTAAATATCTGTGAGTTTTAAATTGTCTCAATTTCACTGTTGGATTGAAAATATTTTTATTTCATCCTTACTCTTAAGTGATAGTTTACTGGAATTAAAATTCCAGGCTGACAGTTTGCTTCAGCACTATAATTCCATTGTCTTCTGGCTTCTATTGTGGCTGTTGGTAATTCTGTCTTCAATATAATTTTTAATCCTTTGAAAATAACGTGTCTTTTTCTCCTTTTGCTTTTCAGAATTTCTCTCGTCTTTGCCATTCTACTGTTTCACTACACTCCATTTAAGTGTGAACGCAGGTGTCTCTCTTTTATCTTCTGGCTTTTAAAAATGTTACTTCTATCTTTTTCTTTTCTCATTTGCTCCTATAAATAAGAGAGGGTTATCTTTCCTGGGTAGTCACTTGTCCATGGTCTCGTTCCCCTTTTTCTTTGCAGTGATCTCTTAGACCTAAACATGGAGGTAGCTCAATGCACACACTTGGGCCAATTTCCTATATCAAACGGTGTCTATCCATTGGATGTATGGAAAATATTTACTTATATCCACTGGCAGCTTTCAAATAATCTAGGGGAAAATTTACATCTTAGGAAATTTCATTATCTTCCTGTTAATGGATAAACTCTAATCTCACTGACAACATGCACCACAAACCACTTGGACTCTTCCCATCTCTGCCACCACCACCAGACTGACATGCTGGATCTTATACATCCTTGGTAGAATGATTTTCCTCCATATTTTCCCCTACAATTACAGTCATTTGAAGTCCAGGGGGTTTGTTTTCTCAAGAGGGATGCCAACAGAGAAATGCTAATAGAGGGCCACCTTGGAAGGTATTTCACATATGTCCATTCATTAGCAAAATATTTTTGAACACCTACTATGTACTAGGAGGTATGCAATGAGGAAGCAGCTTCCTGGTTTTCTGGTAGGTGGAGATAATAAACTTCAGAGGAAAAGGCAGATCATGGTGATGAGGATTATTTTAGGCTGGTTACTTTTAAAAACTGCAGACAGGAAGGAGGCTCTGAGGAGTGGAATTTGCTTGCCCTTTTATGAGAGACATTTGCATTTGTGAAGGAAGTCTCCATCTGTGGGGGTGTCTCCCTCTCTGCACCAGGAAGAAGGGGGGATGGCCTTATCTCTGGAAACTCTTAATGGAGATGGCAAGGACTTAAGTTTTGTTTATTGTGCTTGTCTGGTCACCTCACGTAGTAGCTGACTCCCCCGACCACCAACATCCTCCGGGAAGCATAGGACATCCTGACTTAATCTGATCTGATTCTTATCTAGAGTTATAGGACCACCCAATAACCAGACCCCACCTGCTCTGAAACCATTTTAACAACTTTTTTTACATATTCTTTTCTTTGTCTTGTAAAGAGATAACTCACATACCTATGCCTTAAATTTAGCCCTACTCTCAACCCATGTTTGCAGCAGTAGCAGCAGCTCTGACTGCCCATGGGTCCTGTCCCCATGCTATTCCACACTATTCTCTAAATAAAAGAGCACTACTGCCAGACCTTGAGAGTCCGAGAAATCTTTCTTTCGACTCTTCGGCTCGCTGACCCTGCATCAATGGGACTAGACTGTTTCCTCTGTACACCTAAATTATGTTTTAATTGAGCATAGGCCTGCAGAGGCTATTAAACGTGTTTTTCAATCAGGCCACATCAGCTCAGTAATTACTGGAAATTCCTCATAGGATTTATGTAAATGGGTGACTGTTATCTTTCCTTTCCATTGCTATTGAATTTTTAAATTTCTGTATGTCATCATGGATCATTTAATGGAAAATAAGAGAGAGTCTACCATGAAGTTGTAGCTTGCCAGTATTTTAACTAGGAAGTTGTCTTTTTTCATGTAATTTCTTAAGAAGACAAAATTTCCAAAAGAAAAGAACTAAAATAAGATTTCACTTGCTAATTAACCCCTCCACGGGGAAGGGAGCAAAGGAGTGCTGACAGCAAATTAACTTTGTGTTTTGCATTTTCAATTCTGAATATTATAAACTTTCTCTAATTGGCTTGTATTAAAAATAAAATCTGCTTTGAACAAAGTTGATGTTTAAGTTCTTGTGGGTTGATTTACTATGTGTGCAAATTAGTTTGAATGAGCTGTTAGCAGCCCATAAACTGCACGTTCTCTGGGACTTAAACTAGGGGGAAAGGCTTATACAATCTTTGATTAAATGTCTCCCGAAATGTATTCTTGCGTAGCATATGTTCACTATTGAAGACCTAATACAAAGAAGAAGACATTGTTTAAAAGTTCACATATTTTTTGCTTGCTGGCTCTATGTCCATAGATATAAAACAATAAAAAGCAAAATGAGACACTGATTGATCTAAAAATATCCTATATTAAAACACACTATAAGGATAAAGAACTTATACGTTCTTGGATATAACAATTATTTTGACTTGGTTATAGCAAATTATTTGACTTCAAGTATATCTATTTTCCTTGATAATATAGGACACAATCACGTCTCATTGCTGCATGGTGCAGCACAGAAAGAAGGAACTTGAAGCTGACAAAAAACCCAAAGGTTAGAACAGGACAGACACATAATGGCAAGTGAACAAGCTGTAAACTCTGACTGTGGGAGGACAGGTATGGGAGGGCAGGCAGATGAGAAAGGCATATATTAGTCAAGCAACAGTTATGGCTGGGATTTTCAAAAGCAGGAAGTGAACTTATAATCAGGCAAGTGGTCCAGAGAAAAGAAGAACTGGATCAGGTTGATGTCAGAGTCCTGTTCCACAGTCAAGAAAGACCCAGGATCCCATGTTCAGGGGTAAGATTCTTGTTTGAGGGGCCTTGGGCTGTCCAGAACAAGGGTGGATGGCAGGAAGAGCCTACCAGTACCCAGGGAAGGAGCCTGGCGACAATGTGGATTTTTAAGAAATAAAGTAGAAACCTATACCTGGGGACTGGAACACACAGGACAGAAGGAGATGCATCACAAGGATGGGAGTGTGCAAATGAGGAACCAGTGCTGCCAGATTTAATATTGGAATAGTCCTCTTGAGACTTCACGGATGACACTGGAGACTGGTGGTCAGCACTGATGAGCTCCTAGATCCCAGGTCTGAGACGAGAATTGGCTCAGGGCCTGAGGTGAAGCATGTCAGCACAGATGGCAGGGGAAAGGGAAAGAAATTGGACATTGTCCATATTGAAAATTGCTGACAGTGTAACTAGTGGAATTCTTTAAAATATTAAAAATAAGACAACATTCCTGTTTGGGATACATTGTATGTGCTTCCTGAGATTCCCTTGGTTCCACTGTCTCCAGCAACCTCAACCACCTGTCCCATCCCCACGTTCCTCTGCCTGAGGATAACCTGTAACTTCCTTCAGAACTAATGGAGCCAACCCCTTGGATGCTGCTCTACAGACAGGAAAATCAGTCCCATAATCTGAATTCCTGGCTCCTCTTGCCATGGTAGGGCATGGAACCTGGCACTCCATGGAGCCAGGGAATGCCACCTTGAAGCCTAGGACCATTAACTCCCATGGAGTAAAATCTGGCCAACAGGAACAGGAGATAAGAGGTAAACACAAGATAAAATCCCTTTCCTTCCTCTCTCACATTGATTGCTCACAGGCACTTTCTTTTCACATAGCTTTTCAAAACCGACGCCTGCTGAGCAATCTGTTGCATCTATTCATTGGAGGTAAGTAGTGGACACTGAGGCTGCAGCTCATGCATCATTCATTGCTTTGCTTCCTATTCTTTCCTTCCTTGTTTCTCTTCTTTCTCACTCATTGCCCTGAGTCTGCACCTCCCCAGTAAAGCATTGGTATTTAATTCTTGCCTCAGGCTTCATTTTCTAGGGATTCAAACTAAGACAACTACTAACCTAGGACCAAAGAGCAGTCTGACTATTCTATGCAGCAGAGCATAACGGAAACAGCAACATAACATGAACGTAAGTTTAGACATAAACTTAGTGGACCTGAGTGCTTACTCAGGAGACTTGATGAGACCTCTTACATGGCCTTCTGAAGGGACTTAAATTTCCCGGGCCTGACTTTCTCCATTTGTAAAATGGAGCTAGAAAGTGGCGGCTTTACACTGTTAGCAGTGGTTCCCTAGCTCGAATATCTGGGTTAACTACAGCAGTGATGTGGAGGGGAACTTTTAAAATACGGGTTCCCAGACCTCTTCCAATCTGGGAATGATTCAGTAGGTCTAGGGTTGGGCCCGGAATCTGTATTTTGTAAAAATTACCCAGGTGCCACTGAAGTACAGCCAGGGTTGGCAACCACTAGCAGAGTGGAAAGAGCTTTGGATTCTGCACTTCTCAAGTCATTTTCATTTGTGGCAGAAACCCAACTAAAACTGGCAGGAGCTACAGAGGTAATTTATGGACTCAATAACTGGCATGTACAGAGGGAATGGCCACCTTTACAATGACAGCATCCAGAGATGCTCCTGAAATCATGACACGTCATCTTTCTCTGCCTTTTGACTTTGCTTTCCTCTGTGCTGACCTCATTCCTGGAGACTCTCCCCACTTACCCCAGACTTACATCCTACCAGCTTAGTAAGCCTGGCAGAAAAAAAAAGCCATCCCTTCTCCAAAATTTCAGCAAAAGTTCCAAGTCTGACTCTCCTTGAATCAACTGTGCTCAACTCAAGCCCTGAAACAATTTCGGTAACCAGGTGAATAGAAAAGCCAGTGACCAGAAAGCTAAGCAGACAAGCACTTATCAGTTTGAATTATATATAGAGGTTATTATGTGACAAATTGCTATCACTTCCACGAGTCTATAACCTTCCTGAGGACAAGAACTTCGACTTCTTCCTCATTTGAATCCTTTGAAACAAATCCAAACGAATAAATAAAACCCTTTTTAATCTTCAATAAAATATAATGAAGTTCCTAACGTAAGTTTTAAAAAGTAACAAAATGTGAAGAATGGAATCGGTAGAAATATTACAACTACACTACAAATTTTAGGATAAATAATTACATGAAATGCAACACAGCTTAGATATGGATATAGACTTATAGATCATTAATTAAATCATTTTTATATGTGAGATAACATGTAGTATGCCCCAAAAAGTTAATCCAAGCTATCAATCCTTCACAGAAATTCTTTCCTAACTTTTCCAGTAGGCATTTCCAGTTCCTTCTCTCCATATTATCTTACAATTTGGCAGAATCACACAATTACAGCTCAATTATTCTGGTAAAGATTTATACATTATTGTATAACATCCATCGCAAAAAACACAGTGTTAACTGCAAGTCTAAAATATCTTTTTCTGAGAAACACCAAGGTTGTTCGGTGGAAATAAAATGAGAAAAAAAATGATGCTTCTAAATATAATAGGGAAAGTTCATACAGAAGGGAGAAACTCAATGTTCTAAGCAGATTATAACCCCCCAACAGGTGGGGCAAAGGAAAGAACTGGAGAAGACCTACCCTGAAGTGGAAAGAGATGGGAGTGACTATTCTCAGCAGCCCAATCATTTGCCCACCATAGAAGCTGCTTGGGCTGAGGCCAGATCACAAGAGCACATGACCCAATTTTCTGACTCAGCCAAGGAATCTGTGAGCAGTGACATGAGACATCCTTGTGAACTGAGGACAGTAACACTTTGATCAATAGGACTGAGCCCTGCACCCAGAAGTGTGATTAGGGAATAGGAGCAGAGGATTCAGTTACTGCCCATGAACACATTCTTCAAAGGTGATGCATATATCAATGACTCAGATTAGGATAAAAAGCATTACAGAAAGCAGGGTAATCAATAAAATATAAATATCAATGGTCAGACTCTGAAATTTGTAGATAAGATGTTCATAAGTACTGTACTTATTAAAACACAAAAGACAAAGATCAAAATGTTTTAAACATAAAAGACAAAATAAAAATTCTCTAAGATTCCATGTTTAATGGTAAAATAAAGAAACTTACTAACTGTAGGAATGGTAAATAATCAGACATAATGTTACAAAGAAGCTAATTTCAAATACCTTCATTATGTTTTATTACACCTTTGCGTAATATTACAATGGAATATGCCACTAGTTAGCATTCATTGCACTCACATGAGTACTACAACTGCTCACAAACTTAAAGACAAATTCTGCTTCAGATATTATTTTTCTACTGACTTTTATTTTTTAAAAATGAAAAGAAGTTTTATACTCTGTTCACCAAAAAATAAAATGATACAGCAGTGACAAGCAAAATCAGAGGATTTTCTAAACTATGTAAGTACAATTAAATTACCTATTTACTTTACTCATTTCTAAATTTCACTAAAGTTCTATGCATTAAATTTAATAAACCTTAATTTAAAATCCCTTTTTAACCTCCATGCTCGAAAATATAAAGTGGATTCATAAAATAAAATCGCATCTTCATTTTGTTTTTCTGAAAAATAAAATAAGAGTGACTATTACACCAGAATTGTCAAGTAGTAAAAGAAAAATTGATCAAACAGGGAAAGAAGACCGTGCAATTATTTTCAATCAGATACCACATTGGTCGAAACAATTTATGTAAAATACAAATGGCTGAGAGTTATGAACAGAGCTGACAATTATACCTATCTAACATGTCAATCTAGTCACTACATTTAAAATCAAAAACCAAGGGCTAGACCCTTTTATTGAAGCAATATTGCTAAAGTCAAAATTTGCACTGAATTCTCATGTGGCTAGTCATATTTCTCTATGCTACAACCACTTTCGGTACATCTAACTGGCTAGTTATCCAAAAAAGTAATACTCTGAGTCACAAGATGGAATGAAAGAATGAGCCACAGAAGAGTGGGAGCCAATGCTGAAAATGTCATTCAGAGTAGATGCCCCAAGCATGGCGAACACCAGGACAACTTTCCACATCAAATTTCTAAAAGACAGGGACCTTCTCTGCCATGTTCACTGCTATATCTCTGGAGCCTAAACACTGCCTGCACACAGTAAGCTCTCAATCTATCTTTGTTGAATTTGCTCAAAGAGGCTGAAGATGTATGTTCAAGAGTGAATTCTGCCACTAACTACTTGAATCTCATTAAATTCTTCAACCTCTCTGTGTTTCAATTTCCTCATCTAAAAAACATAGAGGTTGGAGTAAATCAGTGGCTTTCAGACTGTATTCATCAGAGCCTTATGAGAATCTGCTTCATGAGTCACTGTTGGGGATACAAGAAGAGGTGGGGGAAGGGCAAGCCGACAGTTCTGGAGCATCTTCTCTAGTTTTGAACAGAGAAGCTCTATGCTTATCTCATTTATGTATTGAGTGCTTCTTAATATTTCAACTTGCCTCCCAAAACATCTATTATAACTGTTAAAACACTCAAACAACCAATGGGTCAAGAAAAATATCTGGAGAAATTAGAAAACACTTTAATGAAAATGAAGATAAAAGATTTGAAAACTTATGGGATTCAGCTAAAGCAGTGCTTAAGGGAAATTTATAGCTGTAAATGCCTATAAGAAAAAAAGAAGAAAGATCTGAAATCAGTAATCTACCCTTCCACTTTAAGATACTAGAAAAAGAAGAGCAACCTAACCTTAAAGAAAAGCTTAAAGAAAGTAGAATAAAAAATCTAATAAAGATTGAACGAGAAATTAGTGAAACAGAGAAGAGAAAACAATAGAGGAAATTGCTGAAACCAAAACCTAGTTCTTTGAAAAGAATCAGCAAAATTGATAAACCTTTAGCTACATAAACCAAGAAAAAAAGAGAAAATATTTAAATTATTAGAATCAGAAATGAAAGTGGATGCACTACTTCTGCCTTACAGAAATAAAATGGAATGTAAGAGAATGCTGCAAGCAACTGTATGTCAAAAATTAGATAACTTAAATGACACAAACTAGGAATAGATGGGAAGTTCCTCAGCCTCACAGAGAGCATCTGTGAAAACCCTACAGCTATCATGGTACTTAAACCACTAAAGACTGGATTCTTTCTCTAAGTTCAGAAAGAAGACAAGGATGTCCCCTCTGATCACTTATATTTAATGTGTACTGGAGGTATTACCAGATCAATCAGGCAAGGAAAAGAAATAAAAAGAATTCATTTCAGAAAGGAAGATGTAAGACCATCTATACGCATATGACATTATCTTGTATATAGAAAATCCTAAGGAATTCAGTAAAACATATTCGAATTAAAAAATTAATTCAGCAAGGTAGCATGATATAATTTCAATATACAAAAATCAACTATATTTCTATACATTTGAAATGAATCGTCTAAAAATAAAATTAAAACAATTCCATTTATAATATTACTAAAAAGAATAAAATACTTAGGAATATCTTTAACAAAAGATGTGCAAAACTTACACTCTTAATATTACAAAACATTGTCAAAAAAAATTAAAGAATATCTAAGGAAATGGGAAAATATTGTATGGTCATGAGCAAGAGTTACTATTGCTAAGATGACAGTCCTTCCCAAATTGATCTATAGATTCAAGGCAATACCTGTCAGAATGTCAGATGGCTTGCTTGTAGAAATTGTCAATCTGATTCTAAAATCCATATGGAATTGTAAAGGATCCCAAAACAAGATGGTTTAAAAAGGACAATGTAGCAGGAGTCACACTTACTACAAAGCAATAGTAATGAGAAAAGTGTGGCAGTGAGTAAGGACAGACATTTGATCTATGGGATAAACTAGAGAATCCAGAAATAAACAATGTATCTATGGTCAGTTGATTTTCAACAAGGCTGCCAACATCACTTAACGCTGAAAGAATAGTGTTTTCAACAAATATGATGAGACCTCTGGATAGCCAAATGCAAAAGAATGAAATTAGACGCTTACCTCAAACAAATACAAAGATTAACTCAAAATTGAATCAAAGATCTAAATGTAAGGGGGTTGGCCTGGTGACGCAGTGGTTAAGTCCACACGTTCTGTTTCGGCGGCCCGGGGTTCGCTGGTTTGGATCCCGGGTGCCGACATGGCATCGCTTGTCAAGCCATGGTGTGGCAGGAATCCCACATATAAAGTAGAGAAAGATGGGCACGGATGTTAGCTCAGGGCCAGTCTTCCTCAGAAAAAAGAGAAGGATTGGCAGCAGACATTAACTCAGGGCAAATCTTCCTCAAAAAGAAAAGAAAAGAAAAGACTTACATGTAAGAACTAAGGCCATAAAATTCTTGGAAGAAAACAGAGGGCTAAATCTTCATGACCTTGAATTTGGTAATGGATTCTTAGATATGATATTAAAAGCAAGAGCAATAAGAACAACAATACAAATAGAGAAATTGGACTTCATCAAAATTAAAACCTTTGTGCTTGAAAGAATACTATCAAGAGAGTGAAAAGACAACCAACAGAATGGGATAAAATATTTGCAAATCGTAAACAGTCATGCATTGCTTAACAACGGGAATATGTTCTGAGAAACGTGCCATTAGGCAATTACATTGTTGTGCAAACATCACAGAAAGCACTTACACAAACCTAGATGGTATAGCCTACTACACACCTGGGCTATACAGTACTAATCTTATGGACCACTATCATATATGTCCACTGTTGATTAAAATATCATTATGCAGCACATGACTGTATCTGATAAGGTATTGTATTTAGACTATAGACAGAACACTTGCAACTCAATAATAAAAAGACAAACCAATTTAAAAAATGGGCAAAGGATTTGAATAGGCATTTATACAGAGAAGATAATATAAGTGGCCAATAAGCACATGGAGAGATGCTCAACATCATTAGACACCAGGGAAATGGAAATCAAAACCACACGAGATATCATTTCTACATACTAGGATGGCTAGAATAAAAAAGTCAGATAATAGCAAGTGTTGTTGATGATATGGAGATGCTGGAACCCTCATACACTGCTGGTGGAATGTAAAATGGTACAGCCATTTTGGAAAACAATCTGACAGTTCCTCAAGTGTTTAAACAGAGTTACCATATAATTGAACAATTCTACTCCCAGGTGAGTGTGCGTGTGCGTACTCAAGAGAAAAGAAAACATATGTCCACACAAAAACTTGTACACTAACGTTTATGGCAGCATCATTCATCTTAGCCAAAAGGTAGAAACCACCCAAATGTGCATGAACTGATGAATGGATAAATGAAATGTGGTATAGTCCTACAATGGAATATTACCTGGCTATTAAGGGGAATAAAGGACTGATATATGATAAAACATGGATGAACTATAAAAACATTACGCTAAGTCAAAGAAGCCAGTCACAAAATATCTCATGTTATATGATTTCTTTTATATGAAATCTCCAGAACAGGCGAACCTATATAAAGAGAAAGTAGATTCATGATCGTTTAGGGCTGGAGGGAGGAGTGGATGATAGGGGGTCGCTAGCTAAAGGGTACTGGTTTCTTTTTGAGGTGATGTAAATGTTCCAAAATTGACTGTGGTAATGGTTACACATAGCTATGAATATACTAAAAACAGTGAATTATACACTTTAAATTGGCGAATTGCATTATATGTGAATGATATCTCGATAATGCTGTCAAAAATGAAATACCTAAATAAATTGAAGAAAAAAGTTTTGAACGTGAAGTATAGGTAAATATCTTTTTATTTTTCACTTGATGCAAATTCAAATGACAGGTATTATCTTATATGATTTTGCTTACAAGTCTTCTCAGAAGCTAGACTATAACAGAACCTATTATATTTGTAATGAAATTTAAAGATCAACAACAGAGCTGTATGTTCCTTGCTTTTCCTGGCTTTTGTCCTTTGTGATCTTATGAGATTTCAATGTAGTATATGGATTATTGATGTCCTTCCAGAATTTCATCCCATTCTTTTATAGACTGTAATTCAACTCGATGGTTTACAATTGTGGTGATTCTATGTGAAAAATGTATTTGAATTATATTTCTAAGTGAATTAAAGAAATCCTATTTCAAAAAGTCCACAAATTTGAAAAGCTTTTGCTAAAAACAAATATAACAAATATAATAATACCATAAGCTTAACTCAAGACACTGAGAAAATTACAGCACACTTTTAACATTAGGTGACCCCTGGCAATGCTGACAATAAAATATAGTAGATTGCTTCAATTAAACTCAGTTTAACCATTAAAACTGACATTAAAATGATACTCTGCTAAATGAAATTTATTTTTCTATTCTATTTGAAATGTATTTGTGGTTATTTGATATAACGCAGAGATGTAGGGTTTATATTTCAAAGAATATTTAATACATTTTAGTTTAGCAGGAACTTAATTTTATTTTTATTGCAGCAATTTTGCAGTCATTTTAATACTGAAGGATAATTTAGCTATTACAATAATGCATTTAATCTTTGTAAAACAGGTAGAGTTACATATAGTGTTAGTTCATAATAAATGTTTACAATCACATTACATATTAAACAGCTGTCATGGAAGGATTTAGTGGATATTTGTTACCTATTAGACAGCTGATTACTAGCAAATATTAGAAAATTAAGAAAATTGGAATTAGATGGGAGCAGGGAGAGAAGAACAGTGTTCCTACAATATGTGCTTCCAACATATCCGCCATATATCCCTCGAGAGAGAAGAAATTGGGTCAACACAAAAAACTAAAAATTGAAGTGATAACCTTTAGGAATGAGGCTTTCGAGCTCTGTGTAAGTGGATCAGCAAAGCCAGCCCAGAGCGTTTCATTTGAGTGCTCTTGTACACATTTGCATGGGTGGTACAGAACACAGAGGACCCTCTATATTGGGGAGGTGACTTAGATAAGTGCTCCTGGGTCCACTGGAGGGCTGCTGCTTACCTTTGCCTACTTAAGGTCCATAAAACTCTTCCTGTCCATAAATTTCAACATCCCCAGAGCCACAAGTAGATGTGATTTTAGGTCAATAACTCCACCCAGGTAAAAGTCCAGGTTTTATGGGGCCTGAGGCTTTTACAATGTAGGGGGCCTTCTTTGAGAGGAAGCATGTAAAATTACAAACATAAAACTAGGTATAGAGACTAGGAAAGGGGATCAAAAAAGTGAAGAATCATAAAGTTTATGCTTCTTTGGTATCAAAGTAAAATTGCCCCTGAAATTACTAAATGTTTCAGTAATATTTCATGGTCAGATTTAATCATTCTTGTGCCTAGAGGTGAAGGGCTTTAAGGTGACAAGATTAGAATATTATTAATAGCCAACGTTTGAAGTATATCATAGCATTTATATTCTTAACATGTTTCTCATAAAATATGCACGTTATTCAGAAGAGGTAGATGCGGTAATTTTCTCCATTTGTAAAGTGCTAATGAAGACCTGCATCACAGCTATGGGAGTAGAGAAAAAGAGAAGGAAATAAATCACAGAAAATTTAGCACTACAAGATGAATTGCAGGTATGGCTCAAAAGAGAGAAGCTTCGAGCAGTATGCCTAGATTTCTAGAGACAGGTCCCATTATATGAAATGATAAAGATTATATGATGAGGAACAAATAAATGGAGAATAATAGTGCATTCATTTTGAATTTGAGGGATGTATCTGTATATCTCTTTGCTATTTAAAAGTAGGCAGGTCTAGTCTGCTTCTGAATATATAAATTAAAAATAGAAGGAAAATGGCAAGAATAAAGATAAATGTTGGTGATGTTAATGGTAGTTGTAAGTATGGGAGTATACAAAATCCTCTAGGGGATGCCAAAAAGTAATGACAGCCCCAGTAGGAAAAGAGCCTTAAAGATTCCCACAGTAATGAGATAAACAGAAAAACTCACAGAGACTGAGAAGAAATCTTGTCAAGGATATGACAAAATGTAGGGAACAAGGATAAAGCCTTATCTCAAATGTCTAGAATTCTAAGAGTAGATGCTTAATCATCCAGGTTAAATGCAATAGAGATCCAGTAAGATGTAGACTGAGGACGGCCCCCTGGATTTGATAATTAGAAAGCAACTGACTGTTGTGCTGCGGTGGCAGAGCAAAAACGAGACATGAGAAGTTAAGAATTAGTCATTCAAGAACAGAAAATGCAAATGCAGATCCCTCTACTGGGAAGTATGTTTACCCTGGGAAAGGTATGAATTTCTTTAGTTACTGAAGCTTGAGAAACTCTGGGAGCCAAAAGTGAAGGAACTACTTCTCAGAGAAGCAGCTGTGATAAATGATGGAGAAGAGCCCAAGAACAGGTTATCTGGGACACGATAAAAGACACACATAGCAAGATTGATAGTTCCTATTCTTCAGAGATGAGGGAAGGCGACGAGGGGGTTAAGGAAGAATGTGTGTTCATTAGCCCCCTTCCTCCGTGAGAGAGGAGGCACAGTCATTTGCCCAGTGGAGGGTGGAGATGGGGAAAAGATTGGAGTGAACAGGATGTTTGAGAAGACTAATAACAGAATGCAAAGGTTGTTATGAGAAATGCAAGAGTCCTGGATAAGCAAGTACGGGGCTGAATGCTTAGATGGGATCTGAGACAGAAATATCTATTGGGAGGATTAAAAGAGAAAAAGTATACAAACCAACCATCACAGTGCTTTGCACATTGTCAGTGATCAATAAATATTAGACCCAACCCAGTCCACAAACATAAAGGAGTCACAGGATCTCTGAGATCTATGAAGTGGGACAACAGGTGGTGTCTCTTCTCCATGGGAAATTGTCATACACGTACATCTGTCACATCTGCAAAGACTGATGCACCTACTTGTGCGCACATGAACTTTCTTTACAGCTTTGTCTTCTTCAGATGAAAGCATTATAATGTTAAATGGTAGAATGGGAAAAATAATACTTTTCCAAATGATGGGGCTAAAATAGATGTGGATTTAAGTAGATTATTTTTTAATAATTTTGGTATTAGCTATTGTTAATCAGAAATTTCATTAAGAATTTCAAAAAGGTAAAGACTGACAGGCAACATTAATATGAGAGGGCAGAAGACAGTCAATTTTAATACCTCAAAACTAGATTGTTTTGGTGAGTTTAGAAGTTCAAGAGATTATAAATACGACCCCACTCCCAGACCTTTCCTGCAATCTGTGATAGGAGCTGTCTCTACTTCTCCACACAAATGTGTGTCATCTCTTTCTTTCCCCATGCCACTCATAAAAAAATAGGATTTGTTTCTATATTATTATATTTATTGCTAGGAATTTGCTGGTTTGTTCTCTTCAAACTGGTTTACACCATAAAAATAAGTTTTTAAACCCTTAGCTCTAATATTCTTTGTCTCAAATTCCAATAGAATGTTATTTATTAAAGTTAAAATGCTTACATTCTCTTCCTTTTCATTAACCAAGTCCACTGCTTAAGAGCAGAATGCACACTGTCTAGGGTGTGTATTTTATTTGACCTGCTACTATGCTGAGTTAGAACACTCTGTTTTTGTAAACCTCCTTTATTTAAATGTATGCTGAAGGAAATGGAAACAGAAATTTGGACCGAAATCTTCTTCTATAGATCAAGTTAGATTTGAACCCTGATAGGCCAATTACATTTTAGAAGTTTTATGCATAATCTTTTAAAATTTTTTGCAGTTCTATTTTTTCTTAATTCTCACAATAATCTTCTTACTAAAATGGACAGTTAATAATTGATATGAAAGGAAAATAACAGCCCTAGAAAACTATCTGAAAGACTTTTAAATATAAATAACTTCATACTTATTGATATTTAAACAGCATCTAAATACGCCAGTCTTCATTAGTAAGACTGTACTGTGAGTTTCATCTCAAGTCTTTGCTGTGTATCTTTAGCTATGTGTTTTCACTGAGTGAAATTCTTTAAAATTTGAATTATCCTATATAATTAACTGTATTAATGCTAGTTTTAGTTGTAAACACACTCTATATAAGTGCTTCTCTACCAATATCACTTATCCTATTCTATTAAAAGAGCTACTTATCTGTTAGTCTTTAAAAGAGATAAATATTGCAGTTTTCATGATTTTGCCCAAAGGAATTGATGCTCAGTAGTGTTGCTGAATGAATGGCTGAATAAATGAATTGCTTGGACTGATAACCTTAACTGAGTTTATAATACACAAAGCTTTATCCAGTGATCTCAAAAGGAATTAAAAAGTTATCAAAATAAATGCTTCACTTCAGCACATTGAAAAGCTGGAGGTAATAAAGATTTAAAAAAAGACAACAACTTGACATGAGAAGTCTCAGACTGATAGCTGGTGAGTCAAATATGCCCTCACAGTTGTTTGGCTAGCTCAAGCTTTTATTTTTATTGTTTTGAATTTGAACGTTTAGACAGGGCATCTACTCCCCAGTTTGTCATAGGCTCCATCATCCCTGTTGCCTTAGACCAGATCTAATTCTTAAATCCTTGTGACCTGCTTGGCCACTTAGCATTTGAATCTGGGATCTCAGATCCTAGGAAGGCAAAGTGAACAGATTACCCTGTACCTTATAATTTGCAACCAGCATTTCAGATTTAGAAATATTTTATAGTTAACACAGTCATAGGAAAATAATAAATGAACACTTAACAAAACCAAAGTTAGCACAACGTAACTTAGAATCCATGACACAGGAGTTATTGTACCTTGTAGGAATAGCCATAGTAAAGAAATTATATTCCTATAATTATCCACCAGCTTGGAAAGAAGTGAAAGAAAAAGGTAAATTTTGAATACTTTAAATTATTTAGTCACATTGTTTACATCTTATCACTGTATTTAATAATGTAAATTTATTAATATTCTATTAAATCTGGCTTAGTCCTTTCTGATCACAGAAACGGAATTAAGAACCACCAGGAGCCCAAGAGTAGGTACTGTGGGGGATCAGGTTTGGCCACCCCAAGATGCGTCTCTTTGGCATAAGGATTATTTTGGGCTGGTTACTTTTAAAAACTACAGACATGGGAAAAGCTCTGAAAACCAAGTAGAAGTTACCCTTTGTAAGAGACATTTACATTTCTAAGGGAAATCTCCATTTGTAAAGATGTCTTCCTCTCTGTACCAGGAAGAAGGGGGGATGACCTTATCTCTAGAAACTCTTATCAAGGTGGAAGGCAAAGACTTAAATCTGCAGAATAACCTGACTCTTGTTTACTGTGCTTTTCTGCTAATCTCTCATAACTGATAGCCCCACCCACAACATCCTCCTTTGTCTTTAGCTGAAGATGGTATTTTAAGGCAACAGCCTCTGCCATTTTGGCGAGTTACCCAGTTTTCCTGGGCTTCTCCCATGTATACAAGTTATAAAGCTTTGTTTGATTTTCTCTTGTTATTCTGTCCCATGACAATTTAATTCGTAGCCCAGCCAGAAGGACCTAGAGAGGGTGGAGGAAATGTTCCTCCTCCCTGACAGTACTCAACTAATAAAGGCCCCAGTCCAGACCAAAGATATATTACTCATAAATGGTATTGTTCTCCTCTGACATGCTCTTGACATCAACATCTCTCCTATCCTTTAGAGCCAGCCTAAGCCTCAACTCCAGCACAACTTCTGTAACCAAGTTTACTCCAACGCAAGAGTTCACCTTTCTCAAAGGGCACTTATTGTCTTCATCAGATAACTTTCTTTAACAAAGACAAGCCTGCAAATTTCAGTACCAGTAATTTAGCACCCAAATTCAGTACCTAATTTATATTACGGTGATGTAGTACACTGCTTATTTATAACGCAAAATATCTTTTGATAATTGGTAGTTGAACTATCTCTTCAATTACATTAAGAACATCCTATTAGTAGGCATCATCTCTTCTTTATATTTTAGTATTTCACAGTGCCTAAGACAGTGTTAGAAACTGCAGTCCACATGTTACTGATTACCTGTTGTATTTGCAGATTCAATTCCTTCAGACTGAGTCAATTTAGCTTGAGTTTCTGGAATTTGAGGAAAGTAGATTTTCTTGGGGATACTGAAATGCTGTGGAAGGCTCAGTTCTGCTATGTATAAAACGGACTTAGGCTTCTTCAACTTTGAGGTATTAAGGAACATAGAAAACTGCAAATAAACAGAGGGTAAAATTAGAATGAAATTCTTCTACCTCCAAAACACAAAAGATAGCATTATGCATTTACACTCCATATTTGGGAACAAATCCACCAAGGGATTGAATTTGTTCATATTCAGACACGTTATTATTCAATTGGTGGAACACAACACTAACACGTTTCATAGAATCAAGGGAGTCAGCCTTTATTGAGAGATGCTGAATATTCCCTGCTCTAATTCTTTCAGTGTTGAGGAATTCATTGCTTCAGGAAGAAACCATTCCACTGGCTAGCAGCACTGAGAAAGTGCTTCCCTCCTTGAGTTGAACCCTGTGCTCCTTAACATCTACCTAACAGTTCCAGTTCTTATTAGCAATACAGAGTGAGTCCCCTCTCTTTCACTAATCACAATTTTGTGAATACATACAACTAGGTCCTGCCCCTCCACAGATCTCTATATATCCCTTTTAAATAGGTTAGATAATTTTGTCCCTCAACCAGTACTTATATGTGGGTTACAACACCTCATGCCCCTGTGTATGCTCCTCAAGACACAATCTAGCTCAATACTGCCCTTCCTAAAATGGAACACCGAAGAGAAACCTAGCTCTCTAAGTGTGAACCAAGCAATGCAGAGCACAGAGGTAGGCAACCATTTATTTTTATCTGGATGTTCTACTGCTAACCAAGTAGTACAGCCCTATGGTTAGACCAAGCATTCTGGAACCAGCCTGCCTGCATTTATACCCCAACTCTAAGTAAGCTTGGCCAGGTTATTAACCAAAGCCACAAAGTCTTCATTTGTAAAATATGGGTGATAATAGCACACACTGCCTTTCCCTGGTGAGAGTATTCAAAGTATAATAAATGCCAGGTCCTTGGAGCATATTTTAAGTATTCAATAAATGTTGGCTATTATCATCATCATCATTGTCATTGTCACCATTGTCATCATCATCATGATCGTGATCATGATATCATTACTCAGCAAACATAAATGTTGGTGCCTTTAGCAACTGTCTCAGTCACTGGGTTCATTATCTATAAAATCCACAAGTATGTTTTTACACAAAGTCACATTTTCCACCTACTTTATTTTGGTAATTAAGATCATGTAAGTGTAGAAATTTAATTCATTTATATTTATCATTGTTTGGGTTTGGTTAATTTTTCTAGTCACTGTGAATAAATTATGTATTCACATCAGCAATTAGCTCTTTAACTTA
The DNA here is from genome assembly GCF_021613505.1 of Equus quagga. Lineage (NCBI taxonomy): Eukaryota > Metazoa > Chordata > Mammalia > Perissodactyla > Equidae > Equus > Equus quagga. The sequence goes on from NC_060276.1 coordinate 93,618,324, forward strand.
AATATATATCATCTGCCTTCTATACCTTCAAGTCATTCAAAATAATATGTATTGACACAGACTCTCTTTTTGAACACTCCAGTCAGGCTCCTCCAAGCCCTCTTGTCAACTAGGCTGCAAACTCGCTCTATAAAAACTGCAGATTCTCAGCACAAATGATTTTGTCTACCCGCTTCCCTCATATACACATACTAGGAGACTTGAACAAGCACTAACATAGCTTCTAACAGCTCAAGTCCATATCCCTAAGATCATTCCAGTCCTCCTTAAAGTGCCTACCTGAGAAAGCTTAATGCTGCCAGGAGAATATACTGTTTGTTCCAGCCAAAACCTGGTGATAGGCAGATAGGCCCCTGAACTCCCTCTTAGAGCAGTTACTTTAGAAAGCTTGCAATTATAAATCTTTTCTCTCCCCTTTCGAGATGTAAATCTTCCACCAGCCAGAACTGTCTACTCAAGGACCTCAGAGCCCTCTCTTTGAAATGCAAACATTCAAGGAGATAAGGTTCCCAGCCAGGTGGGTACCTTGGTCTAACTTGCATTACTACCTCCAGTCAAAAAGATTCCAGAAGATTGTTTCTTCTGCAGGTAAGCATCAATTAACAAAAACAGATCACACTGACCAATCCCTTCCCACTTCTTGTAAATGTCCATTTCCCTGACTCTGCACAAGGCCCCAGCTCAGTCTCCCTCCTCACTTTCTCATCTCTCCTTTAATACTCCCAGTTACTTCTGCGCATACTGAAGTTGAGTTCAATTCCCGCTGGATCCTCCCTATTGCAATAGTTACTGAATAAAGTTTATCCTTATTGTTCTTAACTACTGTCCAGTTTTATCTTTGACAATACCAAGAGGATTACTTCATGATTTACAGTGCACTTAAAGCATACGAATACAAAAACTTTTTCCTTTACCCATCTGAATCCACACCAAGGAGATCTTTTGGATTTCCTTTTTTTTTTTTTCTGAAAAAGATTCGCCCTGAGCTAACATCTGTGCCAATCTTCCTCTATTTTTTTTGTGGGTTGCTGCCATAGCATGGCCACTGACTAGTGGTGTAGGTCCACGCCTGGGACCTGAACCCAGGATGCCGAAGTGGAGTGTGCCTAACTTAACCACTAGGCCACAGGGCTGGCCCCTGGATTTCCTTTTTTAAACATATCAAATTTCAAAATTTCAATGATTTTTCCTGCCATTTATCCCAGAGTACACAGCAGGGCCTTTAAACCATAAACATGAGAAAGTTAATAGAAAATATGAGGAAACTACCTTGTAAGCTCTGAATCTTTCCAGAACCACTGAGTATATATATTAGAGTTGGTTTATTAATGGCCAGCAAGATATGAATTCAATAAATGAGTGCTAAGTGGTGAAGTGTCAGAAATTCACGCTCCTGACAAAAGATCCTGTCTCTCACAGTAAATAAAGTAGATACATCATATTGCCATTACCCTATAAATATTTCAAAAATTCAAATTGCACATGGTTGTATAATAAAAAATTAGTTAGACATGCCACTTTTCTTTGGTAGAAAAGTGATTACATTTATTCAAATAGATTCAGTTCTAAACAGATTTATTTCAAGGATGATTTTAGATTTTATCTGTTATACAGCAATTTTATGCTATAACAGAGCATTCTAGACTTTCATTTATTCCATTAAACAATTTCATGGTAGTAGACTAAGAAGTGAACATATGATTTGGAGGCTATGCAGGGTAAGGAAAAGAGTAATAAACTGGGAGGCAGAGACCTCTACAATTCTCTATGAGGTCATCAAAATAATTTGAAAAGTGCACATAAAAGCATTTTTGGGGAACAAAAAGGTGTAAAATACTATACAAGGAAAGAGTATTTTTAAAATTAATCTTATTTACTGCTCTGCTACAAAAAGTATTAGCATTATGGTATTTCAAGAGTGCATTGATAGTTGCACTTGAAAAGAAAGCTCTATGACTAGATGTATATAAGCACACTAAGATGAGCCTCATTTGGTTCTCATTTGGTGCAGCTGGTTTTCTTAAACTGGCACATTCAACGCTTCTTGAGTTCTTTTCAGCATTTAGTGAGCTTTTGCTATGTGGGGGCCTGGAATTGGCCACCCCAAGATATGTCTCTTTGGCATGAGGATTTAGGGCTGGTTAATTTGCAGACAGGAAAGCAACTGAAAAGTAGAATTTACTTACCCTTTATTAGGAGGTATTTCCATTGTAAAGGAAATCTCCATCAGTAAAGATGCCTCCCTCTCTGTACCAGGAAGAACAGGGATGACTTTATCTCTAGAAACTCTTAATCAATGCCAAAGGCAAGGACTTAAATCTGCATTTTGTTTACTGTACTTGTGTGGTAATCTCCCATGATCGACTCCCCCTCCACCCCCAACATCCTCCTTTGTCGTTAGCTGAAGATGATATTTAAGGTGGGGGCTTCAGCCATTTTGGCGAGTTGCTCAGCTTGCCTGAGCCTCTCCCATGTACACATGTTATAAAGCTTTCTTTAATTTTCTCCTGCTATTCTGTCTCATGTGAATTTAATTCGTTCTCGGGCCAGACAAACCCAGAGAGGGTAGAGGAAATGTCTTCCTCCCCTACAGTTACAACAAAAAATGCATGATATTCATAGAATCCAAAAAAAACAGTAAACTTCAGGTGAAAAAAACTTTCAATTTTTAAATTTAGAGACTACTTAAAACATGTCAATTATAATTTTTAAAAAGCCAACGTTTATTCATAAATTATTATTATTATTATTTCCACTAACAAATTCAGAGAAGCGTACACATAAAGATACTCATCTGGAAAATGTGGGAGGGAAACAAGAAGAGTAAACAACAAGATGACTTAGACTAAAACATCAGGCTATGAAACCACCTGGATAGATATCAGCCTATATCTATGAAATGTCCAGGTTTAAAGTGTCATTTGTTTGTTCAGGCTCATGTTCAATTCAATTAAGCAATGCCAGAGCACCCCTGACACACAGGACATTGAGGGGTAAACAAAAAACCCATAAGATTTTAGATTTCTAGGAATTCACAATCCTAGAGAAACAGGCAAACATAAAAATGAATCTTATACAAAATACAATTTGATAAATGCAATACTAAACACAAAATGTGTGCTGGGTTCCAGGGAGAAAGCTAAAAGTAGAGGGAGAAAGGTAGAAACTATATACATGCATAACTAATAGAAGGGGGATCCATGGACAAAATCCATCTCCCTCAAGCATTTTTCATTTAAATAAAATGTTTTGACAACAGCTAAGAATGAAGAAAATGAATTTAAAAGGAAAAAGAAACAGGGGCTGGCCTGGTGGCATAGTGGTTAAGTTCGCACGCTCCACCTCGGTGGCCCAGGGCTCACAGGTGTGGATCCTGGGTGTGGACCTACACACCACTCACCAAGCCATGCTGTGGCGGTGTCCCACATACAAAATAGAGGAAGATTGGCACAGATGTTAGCTCAGGACCAATCTTCCTCACCAGAAAAAAGAAAGAAAGAGGAAAAAGAAACAGAGAGAAAGAGCATTATGCTAGGCTTAACGTTTGAAAAGGCCACATATTGAAAATGTTTCTTGTAATAGTGTATTGAAAGTTGAACATAAATCTTCGCACATTCCCTGTTCTGTAGAAGTAAGCATTTTGGTATGAGCTGAAGAGAGCCATCAGCTTCTCAGATGCACAGTGTGGATGGGTCAGTCCAGAAGGCATCAGAGCCTAGGGGCTTTTATTTTGGGGCTCATCAGAACTTAAAAATCCAGGTGGTCCATCAAATATCATCATTAACTGTTAGAAATCTGTGCTTAGACTGCATTGATTCTAGCCTTCTGACAAATAAAAAAAGAAATCACCCCTACAATGCCAAGGATTTTGTTGTAATGTATGTCAATGAAGGTAAATCTTCAACAAGGATGAAAACAGTTACCATTAATTCCTTTGCCGAACAAAGATTTTGTGACTACCTTTGGCACAGCACACACTTTCCTAGTCACTGGTGATATGAGAGTTAACTAAACAAATATCTTCTTACAAATGCCCTTGCTGAAGACAGACAACGAGTAAACACATAAATACACTACTCTCAGGTGAAAGAGAAAACTGAAGGAGATTTAGGATTTTCAGAGGGCCTGGTGGAGGTAAGTGATGCTTTTTAAAAAATAGAAGTTAGCAAAGCAGACTCTCAGTGAGAGCATTCCAGCAGACTTGAAGTAACTGAAGGAGGTAGCCTGTAATATCCAGGGAAAAGTAACAAAGACAGTGCGCAGGCCGTGGGGAGCACGCCCTGGGCGTTTGAAGAATAGAAGGAGACCTGTGCTGCGGGAGCAACGTGAGTGCATGCGCTCCGGCGGAGATGCTGAGATCACAGAAGCAGGGAGGTGGGACTAACCAGCAGGGTCATGAAGACCATCCTAAGGAATTTGGTTTTTATTCTGACATGAGCTGGAAAGCCAGCAGAGTAATTTGTGCAGAGGAGCAACAGGAGCAGGTTTACATTTTAAGAGAATCACTTTGGTGGCTCTGTGGAGAATAGACTGTACCTCATTTCAACTATAAAACAGAGTTCAAGCTGTACTAATAGAGTCTATAGTAGTAGTAATAATAATAACAACAATGCCATACGTATAGACAGTACTTGATTATATACCAGATAATGTGCTAAGAATTTGACATAATTATCTCACTTCTTTTCCATAAATTACCAAAATTTCCTGATTAAAAATATAAAAATTAAAGTTGGACGATTTTCAAGTAACCAGCCCACAGTCACACAGGTCCACAGTGTTAGAGTCTGGATTCTCAGCCTGGTAATCTGACCCCAGGGACGATCCTCTCCAGATGCACAACAGAACATCCTGGGTCACTTTCAGAACGTGTCCTCAGCCACTCCTTATCAGAGATTTGGATATGACTGTTCTGGAGCAGGGCCTGAGCACTGGTATTATTTTAAGTTCTCCTGGACATTCCAATGTGCAGCCAGAATTGAGGACTACTGTGAATTAAGTGACTACACTATCATGCCTGAAATTACCCAGTAGAATGCCTTGTTGTAGATTTACTATTTAGCGAGGGAAAAAGGAAAAAAGCTACTGAGCTGTCTTTCTGGGGAAAACCAGCTTTCATCATTTTTCTACGTAAAAATATTGTTATGATTAAGTAGTAACAGCTCTGTATATTTTTAAGGAGAGATGAATTTAAGTGCATCATCTGGCCTCGATTCCCACCTCAATCTTGGTCAGTCCCAGGAGGGCGATGGCCACGCGGACACTACTGCTCTCCAGAGTGCCTGTAATCAACCTTCTCTCATACTCTATACTCGACATCTGTTGCTGCGCTGCAAAAACCAAAGCCTTTTCCTTGGCATCATTAATCAGCGGCAATCTAAGGTCCACATCCAGGATCTGACGGAGCTTGCATTTCAAATACAGAACTGGATCTTCATTATTACACTCTAGAGGAAGCAGAAACATTCATGACTGCAATGATCATTTATGCCCTCGAAATTGTTATCCAGGATGGACTTGGGGGGTTTGAAATAGAAAACTGCAGTTATGACCTTCATTAACCAGAATAAAAATATACAGGTAACACATTTTTAGTAACCCTAATTCAGTACAGTCCTGCATCGCTCAGTGACGGGGATATGTTCTGAGAAACGCACCGTTAGGTGATTTCCTCATTGTGCGGACATCATAGAGTGTATCACACAAACCTAGATGGTATAGCTACACACACACCTAGACTATATGGTACTTATCTTATGGGAGCCCCGTCGTATATGCAGTCTGTTGTTGACTGAAACACTGCTGTGTGGCGCATGACTATAATTCAAGAGTATGCCTTCAGGAATCAAAGATATTTTACTGGTATTCTCTAAAAAGAGTTCCAGCAATGGTTCTTTCATAGACACATCATCAACATGCTCAAAAATGCAGTGACCACTGTGCTCTTATGAGCGATTAGAAGGTAGGAGGAGTAGAAATAAACGTGAAGAAAGACATCTGTCAAGGACTGGTAAGAACTGCCATTTTCTCTCACAACCTTATACTTTAAACTAGAATATAAGGTAGAAGTCCAGGTTATATTATGACATATAGAATTTGAAAGTGTAGCGATTTTCAAATTAGTTGGGAAATGTAAAATTTTTCTAAGTAAATATTTTGAATGCCAAATTTCAATTTACTTGAAAACGGAAAAATAGATTTAATAAGGAATCACCATTGACATTTCTTAATTTGTTAAAATGGTGCTCTATTACATGGATGCTGACATCATAAAGTGAAAAGGGAGCCTTCCAAAATCTAATTACATATTGGAAAAACTTGCCATGAGGATGCTTAGGTGACTATATGAGGATCAGTCCCATCCTGCAACATCATAAATGAAATAAAACATACATAAACTGTACCTTCTTCTGGAGAACTGCTGTAGTCGAGTGGATTTGAGGAAGAACTCATTGGAAGGAAGCTGGAAGGCAAGGGGATCATACCGTTTCCTTCCACAGCATATATTAATTCTCCAATCTAGAACACAACCATATAATAATATTAAATTTTCAAAGCTCAGAAGAAAATTAGGCTAAATCTTTCTGCTATGAGGAAAATCTGTATATCATAAAAACATCCATGTATTGTGCATTACTAAGCAACATAGGACCTAAATGGGGAGAAAGGTACGGCTTAAATACAGCCCCACCATAGCGTAGGGGAAACGATGCACACAACCAGAATATGCAGATGGATTAATAAGGTCCCAGGATGGCAGTGGCAGAAGTTGATCTTTATAGCTACAAATATCCTTGGTAGGCTGCTAGCTTAAAACAAATAGACAATCAAGCAAAAGAGGAAATTTTTTTCCTTCAATGCGTAATTTATTGTTGGAGGGGAGTGACATCATTTTTGCAGGGTGTCTGAGTCCCCAAGAGTCTGTACTTTAAAGTGGAAGTTTTCTAAATGAGCAAGTGAGGGTGTGAAGATCTTTTAGAATAAGTAATCAGTCAAAAAGTACAAAAGACTAAACAGAGAGAGTGAAAATAAAAGTGGGAACGATGCAAGGGCAGCAACATGAGAGAGGAAAAAATCAATAGAGGTGGGCAAGCCTGGTTTTAATTCTGGCACTGTCATTTACTAGCTAGTAAGCCTCAGGCAAGCTTACTAAATCCCCGAGTTCCATGTTCTTCCTCGTAACATGAGACGAACAAAACCTTTATTCTAGGAACCTAGAGATTAAACGAAAAGGACGGAGAGAGACAGTCTCAAAAGACATATCATTCAACCACAATAGATGAACATTATTTAGATCTTGATTCTGAACGGTAGCAGAATATGCCACCCCAAAATATGACTGTAGGGGTTCAGGACATGCCACCCCAAAATACACTGGTTTGGTATATTGATTATTTTGAGCTGTAGGCACTTGAAAATCAGCAAACGCAAGGAGAGGCTTTCTCTGAACTCTCCTTAGCTGCCTAAAGAGAGATCCTTCAAAAGGAACTCAGTTGTCATAAATTCCCTCCCTGGGAGTTTTATCAACGAGGGAAGAATGACTCATCACAGGAAGAGACTAGAAGTTGACACCATACACAGACTGTCATATTTCCCATCTATTCTTCTAAGGGCCCATTCATCTTTCCTAAAAATCATTTCCTCTCCTCTATGTGGCCAACATCCCCTCGCCCCTCTCCCTACTAAAATAGTATTTAAGCCTGAATTCTAAGCCACCTCGAGGAGTTACTCATTTTCATGTATACCTCTGCCATGTATACACGAGGTATACAAGTTAATAAACTTCTGTTTGCTTTTCTCTTGTTAACCTTTTTTTACTACAGGCATCTCAGTCAGGAACCCAGAAGGGTGGAGGAAAAATTACTTTTCCTCCCTTACAATTCAAACAAAGACACTTAAAATGAAATGACAGAAAAAATATACTAGCAATCATGAGACAATCAGGGAAATATGAACAAAGCCTGGATGTCTGATGTTTTTAAGAAAAAAAATTGTACACCTGAAATTTATATAATGCTATACCAATGTTACTGCAATAAAAAGAAGAAAAAAATTCACAATATTCTAGAAGTAACGGTATCATGGTTATATAAAAAAAAAGAGAACCTTTTGGTTGTAGAGACACTTACTGAATTATTTGTGGATAAAATTATGTGATGATTGGGATTTGCTTCATTATAATCATGAAACATGTTTGGCCATGCACTGTTGAAGCTGAGCAAAGGGAACAGGGGGATTTATCCCAGCTTTATTTCTAGAATTGTGTATATTTTATATTTTCCATAGTAAAGGCTTTTATAAAAATGCTTATATCTTTTTTTTAAATTATTGATCACATATTGGTTTATAACATTGTGTAACTTCAGGTATACATTATTATATATCAGGTTCTGTACAAACTGCATCATGTTCACCACCTAATAGCCTAGTTTTTATCCATCACCATCCATATGAGCCGCTTTACCCCTCTCGCCCTCACCCCCACCCCTTCCCCTCTGGTGACCACTAATCTGTTCTCTTTATCCATGTGTGTGTTTATCTTCCACATCTGAGTGAAATCACACGGTGTTTGTGAGCTGGCCGGCTAGCTCAGTTGGTTAGACCGTGGTGCTGATAAAAATGCTTAAATCTTAAGAAGTGGAATGATAGTTAGGATGCTGTAAGGACTACATGAGGTAACACATATGACCCGTTGCCTGGCATTTACCAGGTACTTAAGAGATCCATTTAAATGGACTGGGAACATTCTTTGAGACTAGGGCTCAAACTTTCCTGTGCATACAAACCACCTGGGGATCTTGTGAAACGCAGATGCTGACACAAAAGATCTAGGGTGGGGCCAAGACTTGAGAGGATCGATGAAAAGGAAGACGGGTAAATTTAGGTTTAAGACACACAATGAAGAATTTCGTACCAGAATTTGCTTGTGACAGGCATGCAACTAACTACTAGGAAAGCAAAAGGAAACAAACCTAACTTCAAAGCTGGGATTGTAACTAGTTTGAACTGACCCACAATCTTAATATTAACTGTATGCTTTTACAGACTATTCCAAAGATTATCTTTGAGCAGGCAATATATACATAAAATATATAAAAGTAAACTGATCACATAATAAAAATATATATGCCAAGATATTGTAAATATCTCAGAGGAGTGAAATGGTAAAAATTAAAAATTAATCTGGAAACAATTTAAGCATAAGTAATTTCTGATTGTGAGGTCAATTTATTTATAGCTTTATTATCCCTCTCCAATTGAGATTTGTTTATAATAAAATTAATTTCGTCATTTACTTTCATATGGTAATATTCCATAAAATTTTACTGATTATGATCCACAATTATCTTTAATTTGTGCTGAAAAAAGGAATATGGAAAAGTTTGAACGTTTTTAATTTTTTAGTATTTAAATCCATGCACTCCTGGTAATAAAGGGTACATTAGATATAATTTTCAAATGGCAATGTTTCCTAAGCAGCCACGTACTTTGCACACATAAATCTAAGCTAGCAATCTGAAATGTGTTTTCTGTGTGTGTGTGTATTTTACTACAAATACAACTGAGTAATCAATATAAATGATGTGAAATTTTCAATGACAATTGAAGTAGATTACAAATGCATCAGTTCCCCAGAGACTGGAGAAAATGATATATTAAATTTTTACTATTTTCTTGTTTTTATTTTTATCTAAAAATCAGTTGTTTTAACCAAAATATAGTATTCATAAGAAATCAGACTCAGCGAGTAGAGTTACCATAATTACCTGTTTTTTAAATGTGTGCCTGAATGAAACCTGATCTTATAGCTTGTCTACTCCGTGCAAATGAAAAACAACTCATGGAAGTTGACAGAAAAGGAGCAAACTGCTATTTGCCAGAATATTTTTCTTAAATATAACTTGTAAACAGCTTCCTAGCCATTGATTAGCCAACTGAAATATCAGTAACTAAGTCTCCATTCAATTCCATTTAATTCCACATCTTAGACAATATATTAAGATTTCTCAAAAGCTTATTTTGTCTAACTTGCTCACTTTCAATGTTCTTTTTTATTAAAAAGAAGTTTAATTGAAAATAATGCTATGTCAGGAAATTATTCAGGAAAGTCATCTGTAGTATTGTCAATTTCCCTCCACTTTTCTTTAAACAAAATCAGACCAGGAAAGGAATACAAATGCAACAAAGAACTCTTTTAAAGTAGAAAAGCCCCTTACATTCTCAGTCTAGAGGCTGTGACAAGGGAAATGAAATTATCCAACACATAACAGACACTTGTCAATGTGAGCTATTCTAATAGTCACATATTAAATTTCCTTTCTGCTCTTAATTTCATATTTTCCAGTCAGCATGTTTACTTGGATTTATATTTCCCAGAAAGAGGCCAAAGCCCATTGTCAATTGTAAGAAACTCTGACAAAAGATATTTTGTTCTTCCTGTCTATCTAGTTAAATGCAAGTCGTCAACTAATACAGTTGCATGCAACTTTACAAGAAGACCTGCTGTTAATGACCCAGAAAGGAGGAAGACAAACACAGAATTGGCAGGCAAGTTTTAATTCCAGCTCTGTCACTAATTAGTTGGGTAACCTTGGACATGCCATGGACGTCCTCCAGATACAAATAACCTCAATCATTTAAAAAAAAAAAAAAAAAAAGCATTTCTGAAAATTCCCATGTTTTTTCATAGGTCTTAAATTCCACTTATCCTCTTATCTTGGGCCTAGATCTTGATAGGTTTTGTAATTTATTTGTTTGAATTGGCTGAACAATATTATATTATTTTGAGGGCTAAACAGGCACATGAGACTAAAGCTAAAATTCTAAAATGTTAAATTCTATATACTAGAGAGAGATCATTAATCATTGTAGCTGACTATTTGACTTTGCCATAATTATAATGTGAAACTGACTACTAAGAATAATCGCTGTTCTTTTAAAATACTATTTTTCATATAATGATTGAGCTACAAGACTCAGCAAGGGTGAGATGGAGCCGTACAAAAAGATTTATATGCCTGCACTAAAACTTTCTTAACACAATTTTAACGCAATCCTAATTGCATGCCTGAGAGATTATTCCACAGACATTTGGAGAAGGCAATATATATTTAAATGGCATATAAATTGATTGTTTAATAAAAAGACACCGTAGATTGTAGGAAAACTTCTCATCAAATAACAGAAAGCTGGGCCTAGACTCTAGAAGTTAGTGTGGCAATGAGATTAACAGTCTCTCTTCACCTTTATCACCATATTTTTCAGAAGAGTTTCTCTTCAAATTTTTGCCACCAATTTGCCCTACAAGTAAATGAAAATTTGCTTCCCTTCAAGTGTGACTATTACTCAGTGTCATTAACATTGATCTTTGTATCAATATTCATGTTTATAGTTTTCTCTTGTCCTCGTCTTCCTCCCCCCAAATCTATCATCACCATCTCATTTTTCACCATTGCTTCTCACATCCTTCTCTCTGTCTTTACTCCTAGTAAGCAAAAAGCAGAGGGCTGTATAGAATGCAGGTGCATGGAGCAGTGTAAGAGATTGCAAGAGTTTCCTAGCCATTCTCTCAGTCTGCAGTTTCTGTCTCCAACTCTTAATCTACTCTCTGTTTCGGCTCCAGAGGTGCTTTCTAAAACAAAGATGAAATCAGATAATGCTTATGCTAAATATCTTCCATTGAGTTCCTGCTTTCAATAAGAATAAAAATAAAATTAAGTTATTCAACTTAAAATTCACTGCCCTCCTCATTATCAGTCTGACTGATCTATCCAACTCATTTTCTGTCATATCCAACAAATCATTCTCAGAATTGGCAATTCAAGTGTCCATGCAATTTCATGCTTAGCTATTTTGCCTCATGTTCTTAGAATCTTCTCCTGAACACACTTCTCCCCAGCCCAAACTCTGTTTTACTGGCAAATTTCTACTCACCTTTCTTACCCAAACTCCTCTATTAATCCATTATTCCTGCCTGTGCTATCGTATAGAAACACACCCTTCCCTCTATTCTAGAAATGGTCACAATCTGTCTGACTGTGTTATAGAAATTAGTGGACATGTTCCAGGACACCATGTACACAAGGAAAGATTACGTCTTGCAAGGGGCATCTTGTTGAGGGCAAGGTTGTCCCAGCTCAATGTTGCATTCACTGAAGGAAAGAATGCATTTTTCCGATTCTTATGAATGTGCCATGTGTTCAGCAAGCTTTTTTCATCCACCTGGAGGGGGTAGCTACTTCAAATTAACACAAAGTTTCCATGTGAGCTGGGCTAACCTTCTTCAGGTTTCTCTTCTCCACTGGAATGTGATTCCCTTGGGTTCAGGGTTCATGCCCTTTCTGTGCATACATTCTCTCCACACCCAGAAAACTGGCTTTATACTATTGGGGAATTAAACTGTATTTGGAGGAGTGAACAAAATAATATAATGAAATTATTGAGAATACAGCTTGATGGTGTCAAATTTTAAAACTTGCAATAGTCATTCTCCATATTCTACAGTTTCCTTCAAGAATGAGAGGGTTCTAAATTTGCAACTAGTAGATTTAAGTTCTGGAAATCTAATGTACAGGATAGTGATTATAGTCAACAATACTATAGTATAAACTTCAAAGTTGCTAAGAGACTAGATCTTAATTGTTTGAACCACAAAAAATAAATGACAATTGTGTGACATGATAAAGGTGTTAGCTAATGCTACTGTAGTAATCACATTGCAATATATAAATGTATCAAACTAACACTGTACACCTCAAACTTATACAATGTTACGTCAATTATATCAATTAAAAACAAGAATTAGAGGGTCCATAAAATTAACATGGATTTGGGAAAACAGGAATTACAGCTCCTTCATATTCTACATGTCATTTGAAGTGGTGTCCCCTGGAGCTAAAATATTGGTACCCCAGAGGCATGTGGAATCTTTACAGACTAACTCGTAGTATCACTGGTAAGGAACCCAGAGGTGACCACCAAGAATAAATAACTACCATTAGGTACAAAATTCTCTTTTTCAGATTTTCATCTCATATTTTTCTTGAAAAAGTCTGCACTGCTTATTGTAGGATGATGGTTTCCCAGTAATGGGGGAAAGGAAGGTGGGTGAAGTAAGAGAAAGCCTTGCAGCGTGGAGGGGGCTCAAACCATGTGTAACTTCATGAACATTTACCACACTGGGACTTCCAAGTTTACCTGACTTGCCCCCATATTGCCAGCAGGCATTCTGAGGTTAATAAATGTTTCAAAGTGTTTATGGGCCAAATGAAATTTCATCTCCTCTACGCTTCTCTAGGAACAACTCAGGGGTATGGCCTGTGGGGAGGAATGTAGTTATCAAAAAAAGAAATGCAGTGGTAACAAATCCAATGAAAAATCAAAGGGCGAATGAAACGTGGCTTACCATTAAAAATCATGGAAAATAAAAGAAACCACCCTCAAATAATACTCAGTCCCTTCAGCTATAAAAATAACTTTCATAAAACTGAAGTTAGTTTGCCTAAATGTAAAATTACATAAAGAGTTTAGCATAATATAATGTTTTCACCTTCACACTCAATAAAATTAAGCAAAAATCAGTATTATTAAAGTCTGCACATAAATTATGATTGAAAAAAGTTGCACGTTGATTGTAGAATATTTAAAAATATACATAATAGAGACTGCTAGCTTAATCTCTGCATCAGCAGAGACAGAAAGACACAAAAGACTGACAGAGAAGGAAATGAGTGATAGTCAGACGAGTGGTTGCACTTATTTATGCAAATATAAGGGCCAGAGTGACATACAAGATACTTAACAACTGGTATGGCATAACCTTAGACTAAATTGTTGTAGACAATAAAACAAGGAGGCAGCTTTGCAGGTTCTTCTACCTGGGAAGAGGGCACTCTTGCCCTGTCCACATTTTATTTGACTTGGCACGGCTGAAACTCTCATTGGTGTGTGGGGCCCTGGTGTGGGACTGGACCAATCTGCATAAGTTGCTCAGGGATGCTGACTCCCATCCCTGCTGCCTCATGTCAGCAATAACTGGACTTTTGTTTCCATTTGTTCTGACCAAATTTTGTAGACAGAAAAGGATAATGAAAGACTAGGAGATAAATTTACCAGAGGGGAGAAAGAGTCTGGTTTGGCTCAATAAAAAGGATCGTGGGTTGGTGGAACTGGGCTGGTTAGGCCACAGCAAGTGGCTGCAACTGGAACCCACTCTTAACCCACGCCCCATATCAAGGATCCCTGCTTGATGCCCCTACCTCTCTCAAATGGATGATCCCAGCAATGCCAGGTGGTTCCCTACCTGGGAACCCAGGACTACACAGAACAGATGTTCACACAGGCACGACAGTGAAGACAAAACCCCAGCATTGTGTCATACACTGCTTTGTATTCTGCAGTACCTGTGTGGGGGTCTGTCAACTCCTGCTCCCGGAAGGTACAATTCCTCAGGTCATGATTCTACTCCAGGTTCTTCCATTGAATCTGTCCCAGTCCACATGCCAGCAGAAACTTCTTTGAATTTCTGGCATTTGAGAGCATGAATTTTTAGGGCTTTTGTAGGTTTTCCCCTAAGCTAAGAATTTCTATGAACACTGGTGGAAGTTTTGTGAAACTGTTTCTACTCTCAAACAGCTGTTACATAAATCATTTCATTTTTTATTTGAAAGTTCAAATGGAACATCCAAAATGAAACCAACGGCCTTTCCTTGATAGCAGTGTTAGTAGAAATGTGTCTGTGTTACACATGGAAAGCTATCAAACTGAGGCCTAATTACTTTATAGTTTTCAACAGGTGGTTCTTAATGGCAAAGCAGTTATCATACATTTAATAAGAACAGGAGCTAACTACGTGGACTTGGATGTTTGATTATCTATTTAAGCATGTAATTGCATTTTTCAATGTAATTAGCAATAAAATTGAATGTGTAAACTAATAGATGTGTTTGCCCAGATAAGTAATTGTAATTCAATGCAATACTTTAGATTAAGGACATTATTTCCCAATTGATAGGAATATAATTTCATAATTATTGTTTTTCTCAATATTTTTTCTGACAAGAACAAAATATATGTAATCAAAAGACATGTTTTAATAAAGTGAGATGCCAAGTTAAACGTAATTACATTTTGATTAATTTAGATAACATCTATGGAAGTAAATATTAATATTCCAACAAACTAATTCAAAGAATAAAATCAACCTCTTTACTATGCTATTGAGAATTAACTCTAGCATTTTTTCTAGGGCTATATAATAAATTGATATAAAAAAGTAATCGTGAAGCATTTGATTAAACTACTGATCACACTATAGTTACTATTTTTCACAGTTTTATACACAGGATTTCAGTTAAATCTTGAGCTTCTTTAAAGGAAATTTCAAAAAAAATATTTAGCATTACTATAGAACAGCATTTTTCCTCCTAAATGGTAATTTTAAGTGTAAAATTAAACTTTTCTGTACATATTTAATAGGCCATATTATTTTTCATGTGTAAATGATCCTATAGACACCTGGTCAGGATAACACCTCTTTGCAAATACCATTATTTCATTGCACACGCATTCAATGTAGGGCATAATTGATACATTTGGGACTATCTCCTGTGGGTTATAAATTCACTCCTCAGGTCAACAAACGGCAGTGTGTTTCTAGAAGGAGATAATGGCATAAAACTTTTCCTCCAAAGTCTCTTTTCTCTGTCTCTGTCTCTGTCTCTCTCCGTCTCTCTCCTCTGCTGGCTTTAAAGAAGCAAGCTGCATGGATCCCAGAGCCACTAGGCAATTAATTCTGCCAACAACTTGAGAGAGCTTAGATGCAGCTCAATGGAGCCTCGGAGGAGAATCCAGCACTGGCTGATCCCTTGATTGAAGACTTGATAGAGCTTAAGCAGAGGACCCTTCCAGCTCATGTCTGGAGCTCTGACCCACGGAAAATGTGACATAATAAATGTGTATTGCTTTAAGTCTCTCAGTGTTTGATAATTTGTTACGCAACTATAGAAAACTAATACAGATAGGGCCACAGCAAGGTTAGGCATGCCTTCACTCTGCTTATGCAGCCATTACAAAATGTACTCACAACCAGTGTAACTCTTCGCTTATTCTTGAGGATAAGCTCTTTGTTTAGTGACTAGAAGGTTAAAATTGTTATCTTCATGACTAGAGTCTTCAGCTGCCTTCAAGTTGCCTGTACTGGTTATTCCACTAAAGTGCCAGCCCATGATGAAAGCATACACCACAATTCTGTTCTCACCTCTTTGTTGCTTAGGATGATGACACAGTAGCGTGTGTGGATGTAAAAGGGAAGAAAGAAGAGCTCCAGGTTTGAAGTCCCTTTCACTCCCAGGTGAAGAGTACGTGAGGAGCAGAAGAACTCTCTGATGAAATTGGACTTAATTGCTGGCAAAATAAGAAGCAGAGCTTGTTTACATATCATTTCACAAGTGCTGCTCAAAGAAAGCAGATGTTTAAGTTAGTGATTAAAATTTGGGGATGAATACAAAAACTGTTCAAAGTATTAGCACGCAAAGTTAGATGACACACACATTTGTTAATGAAAGTACAGGTGATCTCAGCCCAAGCTTGATATAATAAAAAATGCATAATTATAACCCTCTATTAAAGATTCCTTAATAAATAACTTCTTTACAAAGGGAACTACACTAGAGTTTAAAATTAGCTTGAATACACATATAGAAATAGCAGAGAGGTCATCCAAGAATCTTCAACATTTTTTGTGGACTATGTAATTGTTCACATTACGGGGTGTAATAGACAACTTGAACTGGAAATAAAAGACTGCTATATATACGTATCTTTTTGTTGGTTTTAAAATATGCCCACAAATTCTTCAGCAAGCCTCAAATGTGATGACCTGGTGGGCCAGTCTTAGTGAATTGATCCAAAGAATCAGAAATGTAATACAACTTCTTCCTAACTATCTCTCTTTCTTGGTTCACTTACTTTTAGAACCAAGTTATCATCCTGCGAAGAAGTGTAGGCCACTTGGAGAGGCCACATGTAAGTGTTCAGCCAACAGTCCCACCTGAGGTCTAAGCCGAGAGACATTAACCCTCAGACATGTGAATGAGGAAGCCTTTGGGATGACTCAAGCCCCAGCCTCCCTCTCACTGTAACTGCATGAGAGACCCTGAGCAAGACTCGCCTAGCTGAGCCCAGTCATGACAGAAGTGTGAGAGAGAATATCATAGTACATTTTTATTGTTTAATGCCACTACATTTGGGGTGGTTTGTTCTGTAGCTAGAGATAACCAGAATATTTCTATAGCCATTGTGCTATCCACCATTCTATCCATATTTTCTAAATCTGTAGTTATTCCATAAAACAAAGTAAACCTTATAATTTTAAACATGGTGATACCAGTCACCCAAATAGGTTTAAACAGTTCAGAATAAGCCAAAAGAAACATACAGGTCATTTATCTAAATATGTTCATTGTACAGGTGAGGAAACTCAGACTCAGCAGTGAGAGGACAGATGCAGGCGGCCTCCTCCAAGGGTCATGAACAGAAAAGGCTGAAGACCGACGCTGGGGCTCCCACTCCGCCCGCGGTGCCCAGGGCTGGCCTTTCTGTCTACAGTTGTCACCACCCTCTGTGGAATATTTCATTTCATATTATGCCCTACACATAAAAATAGGACATGAAAACAAATAAAAGCTTTTATTTGAGGCACTCACAGGTTTTTAAGGCACTTGGGCCAAAAGAACAGCCCTCAGCACTATCACGTCTACCGCTACTCACAGCATCACTGTCATAAGTAAATAGGAAAACAATGTCAACAACACAAACACAACTCAAAAACAATTCTCTATCTTAATTAAATCTTATAGATCCTTAAAAGTTATGGCCAGCTGCAATACGATATGCAAAGACCACAGATTCATTTCAGATATCATTTTTATGTCTATATTGTTTTAGAAATTTTAAAGATAAGAAGAATGCAAAAAGGAAACTTACAATCATCTATATTTCCACTACTGTTTTTTAAAATTTGGCAAAAACAATTCCTTTTTACTTTCAAATACTGTAGAGAAGTAAACTTTAGATAATAATAAAAATAACCCAAATCCTGAAACTCAAAAGTAGGTGGTCTCAAGTTAGGACTACATAGGTACTCTCTCTAAAAGTGAGTCTAGAACTTGATTTCTTGAAAAATTCTCTCTCTCAGCTTATTGTTTCCACATTTTCTTCTTTCTCACAAAGGAAGGAGATTTGGGCAGCTGTTTAATCTCTGGTTCCATTTCTGAAAATGAATTAGCAGATCACAGCCTGAGGCAACTACCTCCCTTGAAAGGTTCTGGGTCTTCCAGAATCCATCAATTTTCCCCAGATTGCTCTTAGTATTCATGATTACTTTACCCAACAAGCTGTCAATTAGCATCTGACCTCTCAGATACTATTTGCCTGATATTTTCCGAGAACACAAAAACTCCATATTTTCTCACCTTGTCACTTGCTTTTTGCCTGAATTTGATGCTGTAAAAATATATTGACTATTTCCAAGTAAAGTTCTAAATACATGCATTCCTTTTCTCTAAACACTGTATTTTCCTTACACCACATTCTTAATAAGGTTATTTACCACATCTTGTAATTATTCTGTGCTTTACTTCTACGCACAGGCATTCTGATTAAGTTTAAGTAACACCTTTTTTTAAAAGTAAAGAATGTTTGGGCCAGACCCAGTGGCTTAGTGGTTAAGTTTGGTGAGCTCCACTTCGGCGACCTGGATTCAGTTACCAGGCACACACCTACACCACTCGTCCATCAGTGGTCACGCTGTCACAGTGGCTCACATACAAATTAAAGGGACATTGGCAACAGATATTAGCTCAGGGTGAATTTTCCTCCGGGGGAAAAAAAAAGTAAATGTTTAACATTTCATGCAATTTGAGCATTTGATAGGTATTTTAATTTAAGGCTATTGTAGACATAATTGATGGATATTTTAGCTTTCATAAGGGAGACCATACAAAGAGTAAAAAGAACAACAGAAAATGCTTATTTCTCAATGCATGGCTCCACTGCCATCTCTTTGATAATAGAGCTCTAGGCAGAACGCCTGATTAAAATCCTCAGATAATCTCCAAATCTCATTTTGTTCAATACTTGCAATCTGTAGCCCTTCAGTCATTTTTTTCAGTGAATAGAAAAGCAGAGCAATTTAGGCTTCATCTCCTCTTTCTTTTCTTTATCTATTTTGTTGGAGAACAGCTAGTGAAAGTGTCTTTTGAATAAATCAAAGAGTTGCTTCATCCTAAAAGGAGACTCTCAAACCTAGAAAAATTGAGCTACCTGTACTACTTACGGTAAAGACAGAAAAAATTTGCAGATCGAGGAATTCTATTGACTTCCTCATAAAGCTAACAATTATCGTGATTAATTCACAGACATCAGAAAATAATTTAATAAAATAATTTGGCTCAGGAAAATTCTGTTACCTGATCAATGTTCTTGAGTCTAGAAATTCAGTGATAAATCCAACTTGTTTAAAAAACTAGCATCTTGCACGTCCCAAAGAAAGAACAGGAAACAGCTTAACTCATTTACCTTTTTGTTATTCCCTGCACCTCAGTCTATGTTTTCATTTTCCTAGATGCGCACTGATTATTGTTGAAGTTATGGCAGAGACAGCATGTTTAAACCCTTGGTCTTAAGGAAGAAATAGCATCAAACGAGGCGAAAATTATACAAAATACTGTAGATCAAGCAATGGAATATTTTCTGCTAATTTAGTAGTGGGTCAAAATCAGGGAATGGGACCTACTTATGAGGTATGAAAGGATGACATTCCTTTTTCCTCTGTACTTGTGGTATGCAGCTCTTTTCAAGCTAAAACGATCAAAATGACATTAAAGTGGGTCTATTCAGGGCATGAATAAATCCGCCTCAAGAACGACTTCCTACTCAAGCCTTTCCCAATAGGGAAGGAAGATCTTTATTACAAGCCTTCACGAAGCTACTCCTGGGTCAGTATTCAAGGCTTTGCCCAAACCAAATGGCAAGTTATCTGGTTCAAGTCTAGTTTCTACGCATCATGGGAAGGAATACAAGAGGATCAACTTTTAGATTGATTCTATCCTCCATGTGTCCAGAATTCTTCAAAAAAGGGCCCAGTCACCATCTGGAGGACAGTAAAAATGGGATGTTTGCTGCTTTTTGTACCACTTTGGCCCCTGAGCAGTTGAGAAGTCTCCAAAGCAAGAGGTGCTAACTTGGGGTCCAAGGATTGAGTGGATCTGTGAATTTAATTGGGGAAAATTCGATCTTGACTTCCACTAACTCCATAGCAATTTAAACCAAACCACAGTAGTATTAGCTGTACTATGACTTGGCCACCAAATAATCACAGATACGTTTATATTACATTTCAGTTCTTGCATATATCTTGAACTATTATTTATGTTCATTACTACTTTTAAAATATGGTAACTATTATCTTCACTAGATCTTATTATGCGTTGTGTTAATGAAGAAGTAAATATTTTAATATATCATAATTTTTAAATATTTTGATAATCGACTGGAATATTAGTTTCCTCTATGTTATGGACTGAATTGTGTCATCTTTAAATTCATATGTTGAAGCCCTAACTCCCAAAATGACTATATTTGGAGATAGGGTCTATAGAAGGTAAATAAGGTTAAATGAGGTCTTAAAGGTGAGGTCCTGATACGATAGAATTAGTGCCCTCATAAGAAGAGACACCAGTGAGCTCACTCTCTTTCTCCATGTTCCCACCAAGAAGAGGTCAGGTGAGCACACAGAGAGATGGCTGCCACCTGCAAGCCAAGAGAAGAGTCCTCAGGATGAAACCCACTGTGCCTGCACCTTGGATTTCCCAGTCAAGGTGGGAAGTCCTTGGACTTCCCAGCCTCCAGAAGTTCCCAGCCCTCAGAACCCTGAGAAATAAATTTCTGTTGTTTAAGCCACCCAGTCTATGGTATTTTGTTATGGCAGCTGAAGCAGATTAAGACACTCTGTAATTGTTGCATCTTATTTTTTGCATTTATAAAACACTATTCTGTGAAGTGGAATAGGCTTCATCAGACTACCAAAGAGCCTGATGACATTAAAAACAGGTAGAAAACCCTAATCCAGAGGAAGAAGATCACGGCAGATTGCTACTCTTAGTATATACATCTGGCTTTCAATCCACTCTGCTTTCCTTAGAGACTTGCCTAATTCTAATTGCTACTAATTATTCAGTGTAGTAGAATGAACTATTTAAAAATTATGGCTCTCCAGAATCCAGCTTTTTTGGGTTTTTAGCAAGAATCAGGACTCAGAAAAATATCTCTAGTAGGGTCTTCTTTCCTTTGGGTGGCATTCTGGGCCAAGCCATTCCGGGACACAGGACGAATGATGAAGCCCCTAAACTCATGGAATATGTGATCTGTCATGCA
The DNA here is from genome assembly GCF_021613505.1 of Equus quagga. Lineage (NCBI taxonomy): Eukaryota > Metazoa > Chordata > Mammalia > Perissodactyla > Equidae > Equus > Equus quagga. Next base: position 93,639,759 of record NC_060276.1, read on the forward strand.
AAGCAGGTCTGCAAGAAATAATTACAAAGCAGAATGCTAAATACTTTAACACCTTTTCAACCTTAATTCACACTCTCCTATACTCCACATGTATAAGCATAGGTCTTGTACCTCCCCCACCTGCCCCCTCATTGCTTCCGCAATTCCCTCTTTATGCTCCTTCTATACTTGTAGGAAAGTTCTCCTTCTGATCTAGATTCTGACCACAAAGATCTTACTCATATTTCAGATCCCAATTTGTATATGATAAAGGAGAACAGAGTATAGTGTATGCATAGAAAAAAAGTGCTTAATACCTCATTATTTCCCTTAAATGTCTTTTCTTCCACAAAGATCGCTAGCATATCTAGATAGCGTTATTCCTTGCCAATGAGTTCAAAGAGACTTTTTTTTTTTTTTTTTTTTAAAGATTTTATTTTTTCCTTTTTCTCCCCAAAGCCCCCCGGTACATAGTTGTGTATTCTTCGTTGTGGGTTCTTCTAGTTGTGGCATGTGGGACGCTGCCTCAGCGTGGTCTGACGAGCAGTGCCATGTCCGCGCCCAGGATTCGAACCGACGAAACACTGGGCCGCCTGCAGCGGAGCGCGCGAACTTAACCACTCGGCCACGGGGCCAGCCCCAAAGAGACTATTTTTTTGTATAACATACACTACTGAATGCATTCTGCCCTGTACACTTGCCTACATTTGTGTAGATTGTTTTTTCTTCTCTATTTGATGGCTAGCTCCCTGAGGACCAGATCTCTGACTTCTTTATCCCCATCTTTCTCCAGTACTAAGAACAGTGTTTCACGTGCCACTTAGTAAGAATTTATTCAGTGATAAATAATTCACTATCACTGGAAAAAAACAGCAAGTCATACCACTGTAGGAAATTATTTATAAAGTGCTCATTTCTGAGCACTGCTAATTCATCATTCAATTTTAAAGTGTGGCTAAAGTCAGTCTCCCATCCTGATCTTTTCTCACAATCTTTTGGATTTAATTAGAATTAAAACTTCTTAATTGCTTTTGCTTACGCTCATGGATCATGTCCCATAAAGGAAAATGTGTGATGAATATAAAGTTTTATCATCCACGTGGTTTCAAATGTGCTGCTTTACATGTATCTGTTGCTTAAAGAGAGTGATATATAGATAGAGGCATTTTTTATTTTTTAATAGACTTTTTTATGCCACCTGAAAGATAATTTCGGCACCCTACTGCTCATTTGGCAAGAGAAAATTTATTATCTGGGGAGATACTGGCTGAAGAGACTCTGGGGAGGAGCATCAGTTAGCACGTGCTGGGCGACGCTGCAGTAACAACTCCCTATCTCGATGGCTTAGCACAATAGTTCACTTCTTGCTCACACCACACGTCCACCCTGGTGGAGAGGATACACTCGGAGATCCTCGGCGAAGGAGGCTCCATTCTACAGGGGCTTCTCTAATAACTGCAGCAGGGAGGGGGAACAAGAACAACTGCTCACTGGCTCTGAAAGCTACCACTTGGAGAAAATGTTGAGCACTTCTTTTCACATGTTTTTGGCCAACTAAGTTATATGTTCACATACGACTTCACCATCACTGGGGAAGTGTTAAATTACCGAGTGCCTAAAAAGAGGAAAACAGGGATATTTTTAAAAAGCTCTAAAAAAATACAGACTGTTTCTGGAGATTTTTTTTAACCTTTTCTTGTTCTCTTATGTTACCTTGCTGATTAAAGCTAGAGACCAGACCAGGGTTTTATTGCGACAATGTAATGCTTATTATATGGTATATTACATAAGAAAGTTAATCAGAGAGGTACTACACAGACTTCCATTTTAGTCATGATTTAAAATGCATGTTCATAAATTTTATTTGCCTCTGGAAATCTATTCAAGATAAACATTAAGGAGAGCTTTAAGAAAAACAGGATGGCTAACATTACTAAGCACTATTTTACTAAGACATATTTAAAGATCAAAAGGTCTCATTACGCTGATGAAGTCAGATCGATGAGACATTAGATAACTTTGCGCTATTTGGAAATAAAACTCTCTTCCGTGTACCCTCATGGTGGAAATTGTTGGTTGCCTATCCCAGTAACCATTGGCCCTTTCCTCCTCACTGACAAAACCCTCATTCTATTTTGATGTGTATGTGGAGGAGGGCGGTTTCTCAGTCTTCCTTCCAGCTAGGTTTGGTCATCTGATTAAGATTTGACCAAAGGGCTACAAGCAGAAGTGCTGTAGGGTATTTCTGCGAAGCTTCTCTAACAGAGAAAGGGCACGCTCTTATCCTTGTGCTTCCCCCTTTCTGCTGCCTATAAAGTGGATTTGATTGTTGGAGTACTGGATACTTTAGCTGATCCTCGGGAAACGTGACTAAAGATGTGCTTGCTACATGAACTGGAGCCTGGGGGTGTTATACAGCAAGCAGTCAGGACCCCAGAAAAGAAGCCATAGTAAGCTTCTAATAAATCTCTTCAGAATTGTCCGGAAAACAGCCTTTTTGATGAACTTGAGACTGTTCCATCTCAACTCAACATAAGGATCTGGGGCTCAGCATTCAGCCCACACCAGTGCTGAAATGACAAACCATGGGCCAGCGCTTTTCCTTGAGAAACTGTGTGGCTTTTGCCTTTGTAAGTCCCACTCTTGCCTTTGATCTGAGAGACAGTCTTCACAGAGGTGCCCAAGAGTGAATCCTCAATTCTTTAAACTAATGGCTCCAAGTCATTCTTTGAGAGTTCATCTACAGAAGTCTGACTATTCTACGTTGGATTATGTTCTCCCTGATCCAACACCAAATGTCACTGTACCTTTATGTTTCTTTTTATCGCAGGAAAAGCTCAAGAGAAGAACTAAGAAAGTACGGCATTTTAAATACAAATGGAAGACACTATATGAGAAAGAACAATCAATAACATTTGAGATCAAAGTGGACACAGACATATTTCTAAGCCATACTTCATGCTGAGTTGGCAGTTATTTTGAATGAGTACTTCCAAAGTTTCCTTTCCTGCCAAAATTAAATTATAAATGTCTTAATATTTGTTCATCCCATTTTGCTTTTGATTTGAGAAGCATAACATAAAATAGATGTCTTTACCTGTAGCTTCAACAATTCTGGAACTTTGGATCTAATCAAAACTATCTCAAAATATTATATGAAAGAAAATCACATTAAAATTTAGGATACAGAATTCCTATACTGCATTCCAAATTATAAAGGTAGACTCAATTTTGCTGTTCATTAAACTGATCCAACTTTGACTGACTTATGCTCACGGCTACCTACAGCATTTCTTTGAGATCTGACTTTAGTTTAATATGTGATACTATAAATTATTTGCATTTAATGTGAAGAAATTATTTCAAGGCCATTCAGGTAAAATCTATGATCACAATGAAGCTGCTTAATCACGAAGCAAGAGACTAAAAAGATAAAAACCTAGGAGAATTGTTTACTGAAGAGTTTTTAGCAATACTAGCATTTTATACTATAAAGAAATTAACACAAAATGCCTACAATATTCTTACGGTATCTATAACGTTGCCTTACAGCCCAATGTATTAATTCATATTTTATTGTTCATTAAAGCTAAATGTGAAAGGAAGACTTTAAATGCCTTAGTTAAGCATGAAATTAGCATTCAATAAAACAAATGCAGTGAGACAAAAATGGTTTCTCCTTTAACAGTTTTTCTCACAGAACAACCAATGAAGAAATCAAATGCCTTATAATAAATGCAATGCTTATAATCTCCTAAAACTATTGGCTTAAATACTATTCACTTTTGGAAAATAAACTATATTCATTTTTTTTCCTTTTGGCGAGGAAGATTGGCCCTGAGCTAACATCTGTTGCCAATCTTTTTCTTTTTTTCTCCCCAAAGCCCCAGTACGTAGTTGTATATCCTAGTTGTAAGTCATTCTAGTTCTCCTATGTGAGATGCCACCACAGCATGGCTTGATGAGCAGTGTTAGGTCTGCGCCCAGGATCTGAACCAGCAAGCCCCAGACCACTGAAGTGGAGCATGCGAATTTAACCACTATCAAAATTGCCAAATCCTTGCCTCCTGAGATGTTTTTACATCTAAAAGGATGACACTGATGCCGTCAAGCATTATACAAAGGTGTAAAATAAACTAACAACATAGTAGTAATGGTTAACATATGCATGCATTTTGCTAATAGATACCTGCATTATTTTCTTTCTGTCTGACCTTCAACCTTGGTAATCTTGTTTTGATTCTACTTCACTTTATATAGCTATTCTATAGTTTAAAATAGATGAGAAATATAAAGCAATCTAACTTTAAAAAACTCTGCTTCTCTATTCAGAAGTCAAAGTTCTTTCCAAACTGAATACAGACCTCCTAATGTAGGTGGAATAAGCTTAAATACAGTCCGTCCTCATTATTCATGAATTCCATTATTTGCAAATCCGCCTACCTACTAAAATTGATGTAAGACGCCAAAATTAGTACTCATGGTGCTTTCACGTGCTTTTCAGGTGTTTGCAACCTGCACAGAGTGGCAAAAAGTTCCAGTCACTGGTCACACAAGTTCCCAGCTGAGGTCAAACAATGTGATACTGGGCCCTTCTGTTTCAGATCTCATACAGAGACGACCAGAGGATGGAGCCGGAAGGGGGCAGTACAGAAGGAAAGAAGTACAGAAGCGCAAGAGGCTCTGGGTCTGGGGCCAGGTGGGCGGGGCTTCAAACAATCCCCCAGCACCTGTTAATGGGTTGGCCTCAGGCAAGTCATTCAACACTTCTGAACCTCATTTTCTCTGTGTAAAGTAGAGAAAAGAGAATCTACCAGGACAGGTTGTTTTCAGGATTTATGATTATAATCTATGTGATTATATATATTTCTCCTAAACAGAATGGCTCAGTGTTCACTAATGGAGGCTCTGTGGCAATTTTATAGAACAGAACTACCAGGAATGAATAATGGGAATCCACTATATTTAATCAAGTGCATATTTATTCCATTTTCATGCACATAAACCTAGTAACACGTAATAAGACAATAACAGCGTGAATAATATAAATTATATATATAATATACATTAAATACTTCAAATAAATGAAAACTATTGTGTAATTATATAACAAGTTTACTTGAATGCTAATTTCTCAGAGTTTTTCCTCAGATAATTATAAGCATAAAATATATTGACATTTACTCATGGTTCATGTGGTCAACGAATTGTCCAGATGCAGTTAATTCAGATGGCAAAGAGATAAATGTTGAGGATTCCACCAAAATGACACTAAAATAAATGAAAAAAGGATTATTTTGAGTTCTACTGTAACAAAATTCAGATGACCACAAAACATTCTTCTTTTAATTTTTGTCCATCATTCATAAAATATAATTAGAATCTGAATAAATTATAGTTAAAAAATCCACATGTTCTCAGTCTGCAACTAAAAACATACATACTAGAAAGAAGGGAAAGATCTAGAATGGAAATATGTAAGTAATAATATTCTTTTATATAGAAAGGCAACACTGAATTCTCATAGCAAGGAAATTTAGAACATAAATGCCTGCCCAAATTATAGTCCAGAAACAAAGAAGAAATCTCACGCTGGTCTCAATGCATTGTCAGAGCTGTACATATTTCATGATTTCTAATCCTATTTCCAAAAAAGAGAAATGTTTCTTTCAGGAGTGGACATGAGGCATGGATGCTAGTTAACCAGTGCATTAATAATTATGCCATCTTCTGGAATCATGCAGCGGTTCAGTCCTTCTTATATGATAATGCTCATTCATTCAAGAATTAGTTACGGAGACTCCGTTATGTGTCAGGTGTGGGACTACATGCTAGAAAATACAAACATGAATATGTTATTCCCTCTGCCTTAGGTTGCCCAAGCTGCAGTGGGAGGATAGTGTGGAAATGATACTCTAGCGGTAGGCGAAGGATGTCATGAAGAGTCATGTCAGAAATGCCTAATTCCACCTGCAGAGCTGAACAGGATCTGCATAATATTGTAAAGAACAGATTTATCTAAACTTGATTTGTTAAAAGAAATTTTTATCATGTAACAGTTATTAAGATCTCACAATGCTAGCTTTACAATAAAAAACAGATCTGTAATAAATTGATCAAATGTTTTAGTCTTAAAACACATATACAAACACACACGCAACTGCATACACAGACTAAAATACAACACATTCATATATCCTAATGTTTGAATGCTAACATCAGTGTCTGCCCCCTTACTTTTTTTTTTTAAAGATTGGTACCTGAGCTAACAAGTGTTGTCAATCTTTTTTCGCCCCCCTCCTTCTTCTCTCCAAAGCCCCTCAGTACATAGCTGTATATTCTAGTTGCGAGTGCCTCTGGTTGTGCTATGTGGGACGCCGCCTCAGCATGGCCTGACGAGCGGTGCCATGTCGGCACCCAGGATCCAAACCGGAGAAGCCCTGGGCCGCTGAAGCGGAGCACACGAACTTAACCACTCAGCCATGGGGCTGGCCCCTGCCCTCTTATTTTAACTTAATATTTCTGATGCTTTCATATGAGTTGTAGGGAATTATGTGAATATTAAATACTAAAAATTTTTAAACAGACAAAATTAATTGTAGTAAAATGTAAGCTATGAACTATGCAACACATATATCAGACTACCAGATTTGCTTATATCATTGTAAAGTTACAGTTAAGCAAATGCAGGAAGAGTTCCTCTCCAGAGAATAATTTAAATTTAAAATCAGGCACTAAATTCTCATTTAAATTTCATAAAATTATGAGAGCAAAAAAATTTACAATGTTTCTTTATATTTCTATAAATCCAGGGTGAGTCATTGGAGCAATGTTTTTGGTTATAATTTGTTCTGGCTAGAAAACAGTCACAAGAATAATATAATTTTACACACAAATAAAAACATCAAATCAATATAATAAATATTAGATTTTTTCATACTATGCATGTACCATTTTGAGATAAAATAGCGTTCCATACGCTTCTGGTTAAAAGTCCCTGCTTAATTACAATGAGCATGCTTTCCTTAAAACAGACAGAAATATTAATTGTAAAAATGAAATACAAACTGCAGTTAAAATGGAAGAAATCCTATTTGATTACTGTAGCTTCTGAATCAGTGGGTCTTACATTTCAATGTACATGATATAATCGTCTGCAGTGCTTGTTCAAAACGCAGATTCCCAAGCTTCTACTTGCGTGAATTCTGACTTATTAGCAAGTCTGGCATGGATTGCAGGAAGCTCCATTTAAAACAAGCTCTCCCGATGCTTCTTAAATAGCTTTCCTATGGATCGAACTTTGACCATCCTGACTTAGAGCAGTACTGATCTAACAGGAATGTACAAACAAATCCCCGGAAATGTTGCTGAACGCAGATTCTGACTCAACTGAATTGCAGTGAACCTGAGATTCTGTTTTTCTAACAAGCTCCCAGATGATGTTGATTTTGCTGATTCAAGAATCACACTTTGAAAGCAAGAATCTAATCTAAAACGAAAACTATTTTTCAAATTAAACCAGGCTACCAGGAAAAGAAAGGCAGGAAACGGCAGAGTTAGAACCACCATATATTCATCCCTCTATAGAAGCAACAAAAACACAGAAAGCACTTATCAAAATTAACTTTTTCAGATCTCTGGTTAATTAATGAAAGGCTTGCAATGATCTGAGTTGTGTTTATTCAAGAAAAATTGCCAAATCTTGGTAATAACAGTAGAGTGTGTGGCCTAGTAACTTTTATGTTGCAACTCCCATTCTTCTCTCCATAGCTCTGCAGTAGCCTTGAAAACTAGCAGCCTTGCAACCCAGGTAGTTGTGAAAACCTGTAGGCTCTCAGCCACATGAAGGGACAGACTGAGATTGGAGCACTTCAAAAAAATACCATGCCTAGGCTGGCCTTGTTGCCTGGTGGTTAAGTTTGGTGCACTCTGCTTTAGTGGCCAGAGTTTGGTTCCCAGATGTGGACCCACACCACTTTTCAGCAGCCATGCTGTAGTGGCAACCCACATACAAAACAGAGGAAGACTGGCAACAGATGTTAGCTCAGGGCAAAACTTCCACAAGCAAAAAGAGGAACATTGGCAACAGATGTTAGCTCAGGGCAAATCTTCCTCAGCAAAAAAAAAAATCCATCCCTGAGCATTATTACTGTTTAACTTGCCTCACAGGTCCCTGGAAAAAGCTCAGTTTGCAAGGTGTCATCTTTATTCGATCTGACTCAAAGGAAAACACCTATCCCCAGGATGTTTGTTGAAAACAAACAGCAACAATTGGACCTGTGGCTGCTACAGCAGTTGGACCAAATAAAACCCTGTCAAAACATAAAAGCGAGATCTGGGGAACAAGATGTTCATACGTGGGGTTGTAGTAGCTTGCTAGATCCCCAAAATATGTCAAAGATCTTCAACCCCACCTATGGGAGACAATGATGTCTCACCAAGTAACGAATACGAATAAAGAGATAGAAATTATACAAAAGAACCAATTATAATCTCTGGACTTAAAAAGTACAGTATCCGAAATAAAAAAAATCACTAGAGGGACTCAACAGCAGGTCTGAGGTGGCAAAAGAAAGAACCAGGGGATCTGAAAATAGGTCAATGAAAACGATTAATTCTAAAGAACAAAAAGAGAAAAGAATGAAGAAAAATTAACATAGCCCTAGAGAACTGTGGGACACATTAAGCCTACAAACATAAGCCTAATCAGAATTCTGAAAAGACAAGAGAAAGAGGCATAAAGAAAATGTGAGGAAATAAATGATGAAAACTTCCCAATTTGATGAGAAACATTAATTTACACATTGAAGAAGCATAAAAAATTCTATGCAGGATAAATCCAGGGTAATCCCAAACTAGACAATAACAGTCAAACTTTTGTAAGGCCAAGCCACAGTAAGCAGCAAGAGAAAATTTACTCAAAATCTACGTTGCTCCTCAATAAAATTAACAGTTGAATTCTCATCTGAAACCACAGAGGACAGAAAGCAACAGGATGCTATATTCAGTGTGCCGAAAGAAGACTGTCAATAAAGAATACAGTATACAGCAAAACTGTCCATCAAAAATGAAAGAGAAAGTAAGATACTATCAAATAAACAAAAACTGAAAAAATTCACTGCTAGCAGACCTGCCCTACAAGAAATACTAACGGGAGTCTTTCAGGCTGAAATAAAAGGACACTAGAAATTAACTCAAAACCATGTGATGAAATAGAAGGCACCAGCAAAGGTAACTACATAACTAAATATATAAAACAAACAAACAAGCTATAAATGTCTTTTCTTTGCAACCCTTTTTATTCTCCTTTCTGATTTAAAAGAATAATGTGAGACAATAAATATAAAACTGTTTTATGGGCTTATAATGTGTAAAGATGCAATGGGTGTAACAATAACAGCAATAATAAGGGGACAGGAAAAGGAGATGTATTGAAGGCAAGTTTCTGAATTACAGTCACGCACCACATGACAATGCTTTACTCAACAACAGACCATACATACAATGGTGGTCCCATAAGATTTGTACCATGTAGCCTAGGTGTGTAGTAGACTTATACCATCTAGGTTTGTGTAAGTGCACTCTATGTTGTTCATACAATGACGAAATCACATCATAATTTCTCACAACATATCCCACTGTTAAGCAACGCTTGACTGAATATTGAGATTAAGCTGGTATTAATTTGAGCTAGATTTTGTTTTAAATTAGGATGCTAATTATAAGCTTTAGAGTAACTAAGAGAATAACATATAGTAAAAGAAACAAAAAGGAATTTAAAAGGTAGGCTAAAAATAAATATTTAATACAAAATTAAGCAGTAAGGAAAAATAGAAGAACAAAGACATAAGACATATAGAAAACAAGTATCAAAATGGTAGACATAAATCCTACTGTATCAGAGATAACATTAACTTTAAACGGATTAAACATTCCAACCAAAAGGCAGGGACTGACAAAATGGATAAAAACAGACTAGAAAAAAGACAAACATTGGTTCAAAGACACAACTAGAGTAGGAGCAAAAGAATCAAAAACTACTTACCATGAAAACAGTAACAAAAAGAGAACTAGAGTGGCTATACTAATAATGGACAAAACAGAACTTAAAGCAAACATTTTTTCCAGCATGACTGCTCCATGGACCCATGAAAATGATTTTTTCCCAGGGAAATGAGTAAAAATTATAAAAATCAACTATTTAAACTCTCTGGAAATTATCCTAAGGGCACAGGACAAATGAAGAAAAATCTACCCAATATTTACTAAATTCAGTAAAAAAAAAAAAGGTAAAATCTGTGGCATTTGAACCAAGACTACTCCCACCGTCCTCTTTCCCGACTCAGCATGACAGAAACTCTACACTAGACTGGTACAGCTAAAAATACAGGGCTCTCTCTTCCTCCAGCTCTCGGCTGAGAGTTATCTTTCTGGGAGCAGTAGTATATCAATATTTCTCATCCTGCCTCCAATACATGTTGGTGAGGCTAAGTTCTGGGCAAGAGCAGTTGACAGGAACTGAGGGGCTCCCTTCTTCTGCCCAGAACCCACTCATGGGACAGAAGCTCTCCATGAGTGTGAAATCGCCCTTGCCCTAGCTTATAAAGTGATTTTCTATACTGGCAGAAGCAAGCCAAGAAAACCTAAAGCTATTATCCCCTATCCCATCTAGCACTCAGCTCCGAATGAGGGGGTATTACTTGGGGGAAAAGAGCACCACTGTCCTCGCCTCCAGCTACAGAGCCATGGCTCAAAGATTTTGCCTGGAGGGAGAAGCTGGCCTTAAAATCAATAGCTCTTATATTCCTAAAGGAACAGATTTCATCTTCAATAAAGCATGGAGAAGGTCAAGCCAGAAGGTGCTCTTAAAATAGTGCAGGTTGTAGTGAAAGGCAATTGGGAGGAGATTGGTAGATTCAGTGGAGATACAGGCTAAAGTGTAGAACTGGTAGTTTGGTGGAGAAAACTGGGGAAAGAGACAGCTGGGGAAAGCCCTCCTGGAATCAGAATAAATCTCAAACACTGACCTAAGGAACTATTATTTCCAAGGAGCCTAGATTTGATGGACTTGGTCTGAGGAACAATTTACGCCTCCTGTAGAATTGAAATTAGTGGAATTTAAGAGCTGGGTGTGCACAGGGAAAGGAATAGTCAAAGGGAGTCTGCCAAAGCCACTGTCATGCCAGAGTGTCTGTGGGCATATCCAAGGCTATGTCCCCTGACAAGCAACATCAGAGTCTTCACACTATGTGTGTGGGGGGGTTCTTGGGGAGAGGGGGTAGACATGGCTAAAATAAGCCAGTAAAATAGGTCAGTAAAAAATTTAAAAACCAGAAAACATTAACATTAACCATTCTATGGGAGATGGGACCAATACTCAGAGTTGCTACAAAGAACTGAGAGAAAATAGAACAAAGTAAAATAAACAGTGTCTCATACATATATGGTAACCAGTAAATGCAGCAATATATCCATAATGGAATTACCAGAAGAAGAGAGAGAGAGAAAGGAAAAGAAAAACCATCTGAAAAATGAGGTGGGTGAGAGCAAAGCTGGATTGGGCTACGGAAATTATTCCAGAAGGTAACATCAATCCATAGGAACAAATAAAAACAGAAATGAGAAATAAGAAGGCTAATATAATAAAAACCCTAACTATACACTTTCTGTCATGGGCTGAATTGTGTCCCCACTTAAACTTCATATGTTAAAGCCCTAACCCCTACTCTCACAAAGTGACTGCATTTGGAGACAAGAGGTGATTAAGTTAAGATGAGGCCATTAGAGTGGGCCCTAATCCATTGTGCCTGGTTTCCTTCTAAGAGGAAATGTGGACACACAAACAGATATGAGGGACGCACACACACCGAGAAAAGACCATGTGAGGACACAGGAAGAAGGTAGCCGTCTGCAAGCGAAAGAGGCGGGCCTCAGGAGAAACCCAATCTGCCAACACCTTGATCTTGGACTTCCAGCCTCCAGAGCTGTGAGACAATACATTTCTGTTTCTTAAGATACCCAGTCTATGATATTTTGTTATGACAGCCCTAGCAAATTAATACACTGTCCTTTCTTCTCTCAGCTTTCCTAAGGTCATAAAAATTATACAAAATTTAAAAAGAGAAAATACTCATAAATATTATATAATGTTATTGATCATTGTAACATTACTGATATAATACATATGATAAAAATACAAAAAAAGGGGGAAGGGAATTGAATTTTATAAGAGTAACACTTTGTGAATCTCACTGGACTTACATTAGCATATATCTGAAGCTGATTATAAGTTAAGATGTATATAGTAATCTCCAGCACAACCACTAAGCACATAACTCCAACAATATAGTTAATAAGTCACTAAAGAAATCAAAATGCTACATTAGAAAATATTCACTCAATGTAAAATAAAGCAGTCATGGCAGAGTAGATGAACAAAAAATGTGAAATATATAGAAAAACAAATGGAAATTGATAGATGTAAATCCAACTATGTCAATAATAACATAAATGTGAATGCATTAAACAATTCCATCAAAAGGCAGTGATTATAAGACCAGATTTAAAGACAAACAACAAAACAAGATCCAACTATATGCTCTCTGCAGGAAACACACTTTAAATGCGAAGATACAAATAGATTGAATGTAAAAGGATAGAAAAATATATATCGTGCATACAACTACAAGAAAGCTGCAGTGGCTATACTAATATCAGACATGATAGAATTTGAAACAAAAATGGTAACTATAGATGAAGAGAGACATTTTGTAATGTTAAATACTTCCAAACTCATTTTAATGGATGAGCACTACCCTGATAGCAAAGCCAGACAAACATGCTACAAGAAAAGAAAATTACAGACCGATATCCCTAATGAGCATCCTCAACAAAATACAAGCAAACCAAATTCAACAGCACGTTGAAAGGATCATAAAACATTATCAAGTGAGATTTATCCCTGGGATGCAAGGATGGTTCAACATACAGAAATCAGTAAATGTGATACACAACATTAATAGATCGAAAGTTAAAAAGCATATGATCATCTCCATAGACGCAGAAAAAGCATTTGACAAAATTCAACATCCTTTCATGATAAAAACTCTCAACCAATCAGGTATAGAAGGAATGTACCTCAACATAATAAAACCATATATGACAAGCCCACAGTTAACATCATATTCAACAGTGAAAACCTGAAAGCTTTTCCTCTAAGATCAAGAACAAGATGATGGCCACTCTCGTTACCTCTATACAATACATTACAGGAAATCCTAGTGAGAGCAATCAAGCAAGAAAAATAAAAGCCATCAAAATCGGAAAGGAAGAAGTAAAATTATGTTTGCAGATGACATGACCTTATTTATAGAAAACTCTAAAGACCCCACCAAAAAACCCAAAACTGTTGGAACTAATAAAATTCAGTAAAGATGCAGGATACAAAATTAACATTAAAAAAATAGTTGTGTGGGGCCGGCCTGGTGACACAGCAGTTAAGTTCACACATTCTGCTTCAGTGGCCCAAGGTTTGCCGGTTTGGATCCCAGGTGCAGACCTATGCACTGCTTGTCAAGCCATGCTGTGGCAGGCGTACCACATATAAAGCAGAGGAAGGTGGGCACGGATGTTAGCTCAGGGCCAGTCATCCTCAGGAAAAAAGAGGAGGATTGGTGGCAGATGTTAGCTCAGGGCTAATCTTCCTCAAAAGAAAAAAAAAAGAAAGAAAACCAGTTATGTTTCTATACACTAACAACAAACTATCTGAAAAGGAAATTAAGAAAACAATCCCATTTACAATAGCATCACAAAGAATAAAATACTAAGGAATAAATGTAATCAAGTAAGTCAAAGACTTATACACTGAAAACTATAAAACACTGATGAAAGGAATTTAAGAAGACAAAAAAATGGGAAGACATTCTGTGTTCATGGATTGGAAGTCTTATATTGTTAAAATGTCTGTGCTAACCAAAGCAATCTACAGATTCAGTGCTATCCCCATCAAAAGCCCAATGGCATTCTTTACAGAAACAGAAAAAACAATCCAAAAAAAAATTCATATGGAACCACAAAAGACCAAGAATAGCCAAAGTGATCTTGAGACAGAAGAACAAAAATTGAGGCATCACACTTCCTGATTTCAAAATAAATTACAAAGCTAAAGTAATTAAAACAGCAGGGTACTGGCATAAAGACAGATATACAGCCCAAAGAAAAATAATAGAGAGCCCTGAAATAAACCTCATATAAACTGTCAACTGATCTTTGACAAGGGTGCCAAGAATACACAATGAGAAAGGATAGTCTCTTCAATGAGTGATGTGGGGAAAACTGGACAGCCACATGCAAAAGAATGAAATCAAACCCTATGTTATACCATACACAAAAATCGACTCAACATGGATTCAAGACTTAAATGTAAGACCTGAAGTGTAAATCTCCCAAAAGAAAACATAGGGGAAAAGCTTCTTGACATAGGTCTTGGCAATAACTTCTGGGATATGACACCAAAAGCACAAGTAACAAAAGCAAAAATAGTCAGGTAGGACTACATCAGACTACACAGCTTCTGCACAGCAAAGGAAACAGTCAACACAGTGAAAAGGCAACTTACAAAATGAGACAAAATATTTGTAAACCATTATCTGATAAAGGGTTAATATCGAAAATACATGAGAAACTCCTACAATTCAATAATAATGGGGAAAAAAACCAAATAACCCAATTAAAGGGACATTTCTCCAAAGAAGACATACAGATGGCCAACAGGTAGATGAAAAGGTGTTCAATATCGCTAATCACCAGAGAAATGCAAAGCAAAACCACAATGAGATATCACCTCACACCTGTTAGAAGGACTAGTACCAAAAAAGCAAGAGACAACAAGTGTTGGCGAAGACATGGAGAAAAGGGAACGCTGTGCACTGTTGGTGGGAATGTAAGTTAGTGCAGCCACTATGGGAAACAGTATGGAGGTTCTTCAAAAATTAAAAATAGGGGCCAGCCCGGTGGTGCAGTGGTTAAGTGCACACGTTCCACTTTGGCTGTCCGGGGTTCGCTGGTTTGGATCCCAGGTGTGGACATGGCACTGCTTGGCAAGCCATGCTGTAGCAGGCATCCCACGTACAAAGTAGAGGACGATGGGCATGGATGTTAGCTCAGGGCCAGTCTTCCTCAGCAAAAAGAGGAGGATTGGCAGCGGTTAGCTCAGGGCCAATCTTCCTCAAAAAAAAAGATTAAAAATAGAATCAGCATATGATACAGCAATCCCACTTCTGGGTACTTATTCAAAGGAAGTGAAATCAGCATCTCAAAGAGATAGCTTCACTCTCATGTTCATTGCAGTATTGTTCACAATAGCCAAAATATGGAAACAATCCAAACAACCATCAACAGATGAATGGATTAAAAAAAATGTGGTTCTCGTGTGTATGTGTGTATATATATGGAATATCATTCAGCCTTAACGAAGAAGGAAATCCTGTAATATGTGACGACATGGATGAACCTTGAGGACATTATGCAAAGTGAAATAAGCCAGTCTCAGAAGGACAAATACTGTATGATTGCATTTATATGAGGCATCTAAAATAGTCAGGCTCATAAAGCAGAAAATAGATTGGTGGATGCTAGGATCTTGGAGGAGGATGGAATGGGGAGTTGTATAAAGTTTCAATTAGGCAAGATGAGTAAGTACTAGAGATGTTCTATACAACACAGCGCCCACAGTTCACAGCAAGGTATTGTTAAGCACTTAAACATTTGTTAAGAGGGTAAATCTCCTGTTAAGCATTGTTACCACAAATAAAAAAAAAGAAAGGAACACAAGGGAACTTTTGCAAGTGACGGATATGTTTATTACCTTGATTGCTGTGATAGTATCATGGCTGTATGCATATGTCCAAACTCATCAAACTGTAGAAATTAAACGTGCAGTTTTTTTGTATATCAATTATACGTCAACTAAGATTTTTTTTAAAAAAGATAAAAACAATAGAGAATATCATGGAAATCAGAAGAAGGTTCTTTGAAAAGATCAATAACATTGACAAATCTTTACCTAGACTAATCAAGAATAAAGGAGAGAAAAATCAAACGACTAAAGTAAGGGATGGAAGAAGGGCCATCACTACTGACTTGCCAGGAAAGATAAAAGACTATAAGGGAATACTATGAAAACTTCTGTGCCAACAAATTCGACAATTTAGAGGAAATGCACAAATTCATAGAATGGCATAAACTATCAAAACTGATCCAGGAAGAAATAGAAAATCTGACTAGGCCTGTAGCAAGTAAAGAGATGACATTAGTAATGAAATGACTTCCCCCAAAGCAAAGCTCAGCCCCAGATGGCTTCAGGTGTGAATCCTTCCAAACATCAAAAGAATTAACACCAATCCTTCAGAAACTCTTCCAAAAAGTAGAAAGAATCACTTCCCAAATCATTCTCTGAGGCCAGTATTAATGATACAAAAAACAGATAAAGACATCACAAGGAAAGGGAATTACATTATGAAATCCTATGATTATAAATGCAAAATCTTCAACAAAATACTTGCAAACCAAATCATATAACATGTAAAAAAGCATTATACAGCACGAATAGTTACATTCTGCAAAAAGGAATTTGAAAACTACTGATCTGGCAGACAGAGGTGTGGGAGCTAATCCTGCCTCTGTTAAATCTAGACTCGGTTGCCTTTTTTGTTAAATTTTGATAAAAAATGATCAAATCCGGTCACTGTGCTACACATAATTTTGGGGAAAATATATAGAAATTTTATTTTAAAGTATGTTTAATATGAGATTGTTAATAACTAAATTCATCATTTTTAAGTGTAATATTAAAAACTAGGTCACTTGTTATACTGTTTATAACATAAAAATAGTCTCTATATGAATTAACTGGCATTAAATGTCTTATCTATTCTTTTAAAATTTAAAAAGTAACATACGCCTACCGTGAAATATTCATTTTACAGATTTTGTGATTGGTTTTAAAATTTTGAGTTTATATGCCCATTGCTTAAGTTTGAGGGGCACATTCATACAAGGGAGGAAGGAGTCAAAATTCCTCAACTAACAATCTTGTCCTCTACTGAACCATGCACCCCTTACAAGAAGTAACGACTTTAATTCACCGTGAAATAAACCATAAAATAACAACAAAATATGCTGATTTTTTGAGAAACATACAACTATAACGTTCCACCAATTCCTGGCACTTTGACATCTTCCTTCAGCTCTAACACAAGAATACGTATGATCCTGATTTCTTCTGAAGAACAGTCATTTGGTTTATTTAAGGGCATATTTTAATGCTGGGTTAATGCCACATATTCTGACATTTTTTGATCCTCACTTCCTGATATAACACTTTAACAAAATTACAGTAAATAAAATTCTCGCTCACATGAACATGGGAACCATAAATTCACCGATAAGTGTTTTAACAAAAGAATTTTTTTATCAACAATAAATGGTATTGTTAATAAGAAACTACCAAAAACCTAGATGTACAGTGATTTAAAAAACTAGAAATTATCAAATACTAAAATAATAAGCATACATACAACTTGCAGTCTCAACACTAAGTATTATTGTGAGGATATGATTTCTAAAGCTAGTGGAAACAGTTCCTAATTTAAGTAGTACATAAGGTATCATTGTCCATCTTCTTCAACATGTAAATTTATAGAAAGATATTTTTCTGTTGTGACCTTAAATAATACTTATGCATTTTAGTGTCTTTTCATTTCAAATCTATGTTGTAGTTAGTGGTGTTAAATCTCAAGATGCACAAATATACACTTAATGTGCTGTTTTAATTAATCATGATTCCTTAAGTAAAAATGCATTTTCTGCTTGAATCAATATTTCACTTTTGGAAATCAACAGATGGAATAAAATACAGATGGAATAGAAGTAAAAAAGTCTATTAATTATAAATTTTTAAAAATTGAAAGAATAATACATCTCAATAAACAAAGCTTATAGATAAAATTCATAAATTTGATATGATCAGTCTTCACTTTGTATAGATCAAATAGCATTTCGAGGAAAACTGATTTACCTTGATTATTTCTTCTGTTTTACCTGATGATGCTTATAAATTTATAGCAACATAAATATATAACATTTCTCCTCAAAATGATTCATGTTGAAGAAAATTACATATTTCCCTTAAGATTGGATATGGCTAATTGCAATGAATTTACACTAAAACAATAACTTACCTGAAGTCCCCAGCAGTACTGAAGGGATTTTTAACATTCACAGTGAATTCTTTCCATTTATAACATGGGGATTTGCATTTTATAATTTCCTAAAGTAAAAATAAATAAAACATACTATATGATAATAACAAAAAAGACTATCCTGAATTATAAAATATAAACTTAAAGTATTACAGTGATATTAATTTACATAATTCCCCTTTCCCACAAACATTGTACTGCCAAAATCTGGGAGGAAAGAATAAAAATAGATTTAACATCATCACCGACCCATAGTGCTAACACCTGAACTATCTGTTACACTAGTGTCTCCCAAATTGATTTCCTTACAACTGGTTTTGTTAATGACTGAACATGATTTCACAGGCAAATTAATCAATCATATATATACCTAATACACATGGCATAAGGAAGAGGCAGGAGTGTGTGAGTGCGCGAATATCTGTGTATGAGTGTGTGTGAGTGTGACATGCCTACGTTTGTAATGGGGTGGCTACACTGACATATCCGTACTATAATAAAAGCACAAATGTAAAATTAAAACTTCAAATTACCCAAAGGACTTCCATGAAGGAAAAGATACTAGGAATTATACATTTTTAGACTGATCATGTTCTTACCTTATTTTATTTCTCCATTATTATCCAATCCACTTCCTGGTGACTAAGACCATGAGTAGCCAGATGGAGAAGTAAACAGAGACTGCATGAGCTTCAGGTGTCAGCTTTTCTGCCCCAGAGCCATGCTAACAACAGGCTAAAACCATCCATGTCTCTAAGACACATGTGGCAAAGCAACGTTTTGTTTCAGAGAATTTGTGTAAGAGGGTTGGGAAGTCTAAGAGTTCATTATTTAGGAGGAAATTCAAAGATCACAATACACATCTCTGTGACAATCAAATGCCTACTTCCTGTTCTGGGTGTCATTATCCAATAAGCCAGTCTGTCTTAATGCTCTCCTCACACAACTGTCCATTACTACTCATTCTCTTTACCTGCTACTCATGACACTGCACACTTAAAATTCTCTACAATCTATATGGAAATCTGGCAACACAACACATTTACTTCTTTTTTACCAGACATCCATGGTAGAAAATAATATTTAAACAAAATAATGGCTATAAAAAGTCAATCATAGCAATGTCACAAACATTTGACAGAGATTTTACAATCCTTTTTCCCTATCCTTTGACATATAAACAGTTAGAACTGGAACATCATCACTTCTCAATAAATGCCAGTCTTAGCATCATCTTTACCATCGATTTGATCCACAGGACACTCAAGATAAATTGATGAATGTTGCTATCAGAGAAGAGAAACATTTTCTTTGCTGTCTAAACCACTAATGTTTAATTCAAACAAAAACAGTCAAAGGCCCAGGGACTGCTTTAACTTAAATCCCAAGTTTCCATGGCAGAAGGGCATGTAAATTGCTATGTGTGTAGTGGACAACTCCATCATGAAAAGAACGAAATCAGATCCTAAAAATCTGACCTTAAAGTAACAATCAATACAAGTCCTTTTAAATTCTATTATAAAACTGGAGACTATAAAACTGGAGACACAGAAAGAGTGTCAGGGCAAGAATATCAGAGACCCAGAAGCCAAGAATCGTGCAAATCTAAGTATGTGCACATCTGTGTGTCTGGACACAAACGCTCTCAAAGAATAAGAGCTGCATGGAAATAAAACCTGAAAGAACAATCGTGCGTGGGCAACTCCATGGCCTGGCCTGAGAAGAGAAACAAAGACATACAAAACAGGGAGAATGTACTTACAATGGCTTTAAAATTGAGCACTTCACCCTTAAGAGCAAAGGCCATCGTAGTGCCTCTTACTGCATTCCTAGGTTTTGAAATTAGTATCAGTAAAGCTTCAGCAGGATGAAGGAAGCGACTCATGAATTTCACAGTGAGATTAACTTGGTCTCTGTTTAATAAAAGGTAAAAGAGAAAATATTGTATTGAAAAGATCCAACGAATAAGCATCTATTCAGTGTAGATCATGTACCCAGTGCCTACACTCGGCAATATACTTACTTCTACAAGAAAATTAAAGACGGTTACAGACCTCAGGAAGCCTGCAACCTAGTTACTGTCACCAGTTAAAACATCTTGATCCAGCGTATAAAATCTAAAGTTGCCTTCAAATGTATATAATCTGCCAAATATTGGATTTTCTAACAGCTAGCCATAGGAAATCATATACATTTTTGTGTGAGGTTCACAGGACATTCTGTGCTACCATTTACACAAATACTTAGTCATACCACTGGTTTTTGATCACACAGAGAAAAAAATGAGAAAAGCTAAGAATTCAAAAAAATATGTAACGCTGTGGTTGAAAATAAAATTCAAATCTCAAATCAAAATAATGGTATATAAATAGCATGATTTTTACTTGAGAGAAACACTTGATTCAAAGAAGGAATTAAAAAAAGCATGTCCATCTCCCTTAAACTTCAACTTTCTAGTCTAAAACATGGCAAAATGGTAGGGAGTCTATGGACTTGGAGATGTCACTTACCTGTTTGTAGAGGAATGAATACACTGTGGCACCCTGGCAACCTTACATGACAACACATACGCCATGTATGCAAGGCCTAACTGCAGTATCAATCTTGGCGGAAAGTCCTGTAATCCTCTCATTACATAAGAGCATGGAGGCTCGGGAAGAGCTGCTAGGGGACGTTTCTCACTTGCCTCCCTAGCTCCCCTGACAGGCTGTCACCAGTTCCTCATTGCCTCCTAGATTCTGATGAGGTATGAGGCTTGCTGCCTAGCCCCCTTCAGGGTAGAGCTACAGGCTATCAAACTGCTCAGTTGCAGCATAAAATTGGCTGTCAGCAGCAGCGTGTCCTACCATCCATGATGCAGTCATCTGGCCCCTTTTGTTTGGATGTTGTCCTGCACAAGGGACATGAGGATCTGCCCCCTTTGATTACTTTGTTTTCACTGTTTATGTACGTAATGAACTCGCCAAATAAAAAAATGGACTTAGTGTTTCCTTACTGGCTGAATCTTTCAGCCTTGCCTTGCCAGAGCTGTGGGTGATAAATCTTGGGGAAATTTTACCTTTTGCTTTCGCTCTGGCTTTTAGCATAGTTAGCATTATACACCATATCATAGATATTCCTTTGTACAAACTATCACCTATCGCCTTCTCTTAGGATACAGATATTTGGGAATGGAGATGGAAATAGATCCTCAGTGTCAAACTTCAGCTTAACTGCCCCAGAATTCTTGTGGAATGATTGTTGAATGTGTCAGTCTAGGCAGTGGCAAAGAGTAAAGTGAATGAGGGACTTTCAAAATCAACAGAAATGTTCTCAAAATTGTTTTTTAGGGAAGATTATAGCTTACATCTAGCAGGAGTGGGGATGGTTTTTACTCAGAAATGTCATAACTGATCTCCTCAATTTGTGCAAGAGGACATTTCCTTGGCCATTATGAAAAGCTCATGGACTTGAAAAACAAAGGCTATTTGACCTTGAGATCTTTTTCTGGGTGTATAGGCTCAAATTCTGTGTTAGAATACCTACGAGTGATTTAGGACTTTTCCAGATATTCTAAAATTCATCATTAGATAAAGCCATTCATTCATTCAACTGATATTTATAGAGAATTTATAATGTTCCAGGCACCGTTTTAGATTTTTGGGATACAATAATTAGAAAAAAACACACTATTCCCGATCTCCTGGATCTTCCCTTCTACAGGACATGGCAGATATTAACTATGTCATCACAAAATAAATGTGAAATTACAAATGAGGTCTGTGCTATAAATGTTATGAGAACCTAGACTGGAAAGTGTGATATAGTCTGATGGGATATGTTAGGTGGGATGTGAAGGATGAGAATGAGTTAGCTAGAATGAGCAGGGAAGGAAAGAAGGAATCCAAGCCCTCTGATATGAGGAATTATGCGTTTGAAGAACTTGCCAAAAGCCAGGGGATCTGAAGCTTAGAGAGCAAGGGTGTTAGTGATGCAAGATATAGCCAAGAGCCAGCCATGAAAGGCCACATGGACCAGGTTGAGATATTCAGTCTGTATCCTAATGGTGATGGGAAACTATGGAAATATTTTAAGCAGAAGAATAACCTAAGTAACAAATTTGCATTTAAAAAAATATTGTCATTATAATATAGAGGATGTATTGCAAAGAAGCCTACTAGGAGTCTATTGTAGCGGCCCAGTTTAAAGATGATGGTTCATCAAATTAGAATGGAAGAGGCAGATAAGGTGAAAAGATGCCAAATGTAAGATATACTTGGTAAAATCAATAGGACTTGGTAATGGACTGGATCTCCGTGGTAGCTGATGAAGAAAGGTGTTCAAGAATGATCATAATCTAAATAACATGCACTTAAGTGAATTTATGACTATGCTTAAGTCCTATGAAATACATTTTAAAATACAGTATCCTTTTTATGTCATTGGCTAGTTTTAGGACCATAAAAATTTGAGCTTCTCTTGAGTATAGATGTTCCTTTTAAAAATTTTGTACTCATAATGAAGCAAGTAAAGGACAGGATTTCTTCCTGAATGTGTTAGAAAGTTCAGAAGCAAACGGGTGGTCCATTTCAGGTAAGTGTCCTAGGGCTCCAGACGTGTATAACTATAGGTTTCATCTTCATTTTCTTATCTTTTTGCTTCTTTTTTTTCCAATTGCCTCCTCCTCATTTAAAAAAAAATATCCTTGATATTACATGTATCTCATAAACTACCTCAACTTGGCTTTCAGAAAAGATGTTAAATTTATAACACATCAATGTCAGTGCCCATAAGGCTCAATGAGAATAATAATGAAAAAAAGAAACAGAATGGTTTTCTAAAAGTATTTTTGTTGTTAGTGCCTTAAGTCGATTCTGACTCCTGGCAACCCTGTGTACAGCTGTGTACAGCTGTGTACAGGTCTTTCTTGCACTATCCTCTCATTTTTCGGAGCTCTACCAGACAATGCACTATTGCTATTCATAAGGCTTTCATGGCCAAGTTTTTTGGAAGTGGGTGGCCAGGTTCTTCTTCCAATCTGGACGCTCCACTGAAACCTGTCCACCATGGGTGGCCCTGCTGATACTTGAAATACTGGTGGCATAGCTTTCAGCATCACAGCAACATGCAGCTGCCGCAGTATAACAACCGACAGCTAAGAGGTGTAGTTCCCTGATGGAGAAATGAACCTGACCATGGTGGTGAGAGCACTGAATCTTAACCACTAGACCACCAGGGCTAGCTTTCTAAAAGTATACTTTCACTTTTATGGCAGCTACTCTATGGTTACAGCTAAATGTAGTCATCAAGTTAGATGCAGAAACAAACATGCTTCTATGTTAGTGTAGCTGTTTAATCTTTTCTATATTAATGATATCGCTGGGAATGTAAGTCCACAGCTGGCAGAAAGAGCCACTATTAATAGTGATTAAGTAGAAGCTAAGACAGGATGATACATGGATAATTATATAATATCTGATAATAATAAAAGCACAGATTTTTTAAAGAAATTTTCTGAACCCTATTTGAAAAACACAAAGACTATAAAATTATTTAGTATAGCTAAAGAGATACTTAAAGGACCACCTAATAACAGTATTAAAGCTTACAAAAGAAAACGCATCCAGAAAAGTGAATAATTGTTTTCCATATACATTAAAAATTAAGCATTACCTCTCCTGGGAACCCTTCCATGATTTGCCCAAGAACACTTAGGTGCTTCTTTTTTCCATTTTCCTCTAGTTCTATGCATATGTCACGAATAAAATAATTATCAAATTATATCTTCATTGTGTGTTTGCTCGTAGGGCACCCTGCTAGAGTGTAAACATGTGGGTAGTGTTGATGTATTTTCATCTATGAATCACCAGCACTTTGAATTTAGAGCGAGGGGGCAAATACTTATTGATTGCTTCCTATAAGTTCCAGTTACACTACTAGGTGTTTTGCCTATATAGTTACATTTATTACTGACAAAACTGTTGGTAAATAATTCTGATTCTCATTTTCCAAATACGAAAAACAAGGCTGGATCATAGAGCCTGTGCATGTCAGTATCAAGGCTCAGCACGTAATTGTTAAAAGACATAATAGAAGGGTTCTAGACCCCAGCGGCATCTGAAGCCCAGATTCATCACCTTGCTCTCTAAGAAAAATCTCATTAAAATTATAATAAAGGGTTTTTTTTTTAAAGCCTCTAGTTAGAGGAAGCTATCAATGAGCATCTACACAGAGGCTAATAAAAGAAACAAAGCTGCCCTGGAGACTCCTGGAGAGGCCATTTCCGGAGATGCCCACTTGAATGGAAGACAAGATGGAGTTCAGACAACCCCACTCTGCCCAAGGCCAGTGCACAATGCCAGGAAATTGGGCATAAAAGTAGGATGTTTTTTACTCTAAAGCGAAGTCTGTCAGTTGACAAACCTGTGCATATACAGACTCACAATATACTCTTCTATTGCCTTATTATTACATATGAATGGATAAACAAGTATCACAAGTCATTAGAATGAATCCTTAAATATGAAACACTGAGACCAAGATAAACCAACATAACTGACATCAAAGAAAATATAATAACAGGTAATAGATGAGAACATAAAAGTCAGAGACATTTACAAAGATACTGCAATCTCAATTTAAGAATAGGATGCTATGAAATAGGGTTATTCACTGAAAAGGAAAGTACTCTTACAAATATATATGTATAGAGAGTCTTTCATTCTCTCTCTCTCTCCCACAGGAAACAGGTGGAAAAGGCAACATTGATAAAGTGACGAAAAAGCAATGAGATGAAAAATACTAGTCATAGGATAGAGGATACAATTAACAGGTTCAATATCTAAGAACTAAAGGTTGGAAAACGAGAACAGAGAAAAACAGAGGGGAGAAAATTAAGAAAGAAACAATTTAAGAGAATTTTCCAGAGCTTATGATAAACAACTTCATAATGAAAGAAGTGTCTGTGTATGCAGACAATTAAAAAAGACCCTCCTTGATGTATTCTGGAACAACATAAGAACACAACAGAAGATCCTAAAAATTTCAAGAGGTGTGCAGAAATAGACTTATATAGACTTTCTCATCACAAATACAGAATAGTATGAGGCAGTGGAACAATTATTTTAAGAGTTATGAGGAAAAATCTTTTCAACTTAGAATAACATACCAAGAAAATATAAATCAAATGTAAGGGTAGTAAAAAGACATGCTTCAAAAAAGCAAAATCTTGGGTAATTTACCTCTCCAATACTTTTTATTAGAAGGTTTCATAAGGATTTTTGTAAAAATAAATAGTGAGTAAACTAAGAAAGATATTAGTTTCTATCCAAAGAGAAATAAAGAAAATCCCAATATTGACATCTCTTCAGTATTTCTTTAGAATTTACTAATTTTCTCAGCTTAAAAAAGGAGTCAAAAGACACTTTATATATTGATGGTATAAGAAATATTTATAAAATACATTTTTACTCTTGAAAAAGTAATAAACAGAAGATAAAACTGGTGATGTTGGGTGGCAGGGCAATAAATCTACAGCAGTAAGTAAGCTAGACCATTAAATATTCTAGCTATATGTCAATAGATTATTTCTGAAGTTGATATATCAAAAATATTGACAAAGATATGTAGATTAAATATTTACGGAGGTAACCATCAGAAGAACTCAAATTAGACATAACTGAAAGAGCAGGTGCCTCAAGAAGTGGATCTCTGGAGACAGGGATGTGAGGGAAAAAGAACTTGCTTTTCATTTTAAACTCCTCTACATATTTGAGTTGCTAAAGCATGTGCAAGCTAAATTTTGATAAAAAAAAGATAAATAACTTGAAGACAAGACTATGTACATGTACAATATGGTCAAAACATGTTTAATAAATATTAAGTATTTTTAACATTTACATATATGATGCATTATTTTGTAAATAGCTAACAATACATATGGTATAACAAGCCACATACTTGTGCATATAAAATGACTGGAAGGAAATGAACTCATAAATTAGCTGTGTTTATCTGATGGGATTCTAGGTGATTTTTGTTTTCCTCTTTATAGTTTTCTGTAACAGTCCAATTTTCTACAATATACAGGTTGTACATTTACAATAAAAACTGTAAATGTTGGGGCCAGCCCAGTGGCATAGTGTTTGAGTTTGCGCACTTTGCTTCAGCAGCCCAGGGTTCATGGGTTTGGATCCTGGGCACAGACCTACACACCACTCATCAAGCCATGCTGTGGCAGCACCCCACATATAAAATAGAGGAAGACTGGCACAGATGTTAGCTCAGGGACAACCTTCCTCATAAGTGAAGGCAGCTCAGGGACAATAATCTTCCTCACCAAACAAACAAACAGACAAACTATATATGTTAATTTCATTAAAAAGAAATATTGTCTTAAGCTAAAATCTCAGGGGTTTAGGGTAGTTGTTAGGAAGAAGTTCCACTTAATGAGAGATTTAAAATACTGGAAGAGGGGCCAGCCCTGTGGCCGAGTGGTTAAATTCATGTGCTTCACTTCCGCGGCCCAGGGTTTCCCTGGTTTGGATCCTGAGCGCGGACTATGGCACCGCTCATCAGGTGATGCTGAGGCAGTGTCCCACATAGCACAACCAGAAGGACCTGCAACTAGAATATACAACTATGTACAGGGGGGTGTAGGGAGAAGAAGAAGAAAAAAATACTGGAAGAGGCTATTAGGTTTATGAGTGAAAAAAAATAGGGGAGAAACCCAAATCTTTTTCACTTGTATCATCCTATTTGAAGGGCAGAAAACAGATCTCAACTGTCAAAGACTTAAGGGAAGACAAATGGTACCGTGACAATGTCCAGATGAACTTGTATTACCAAAGTTGTGTTTTATAACAGACATGTAAGAAGTATAACTTGGAAAATGGGTGGAATGTACAAATGGTGTCAAGATGGTAGTGCAGGCAGACTCTGAACTCACCTCCTCTCATGGACACAACAAATTTGCAACTACTCTTGGAACAATTACCCCTAAGAGAGAACTGAAAACTGAACAAAAAGAACCCCCACAACAAGGGACAGTGCTGACTGAGAAATTCCTTTCTAGAGAGAAAAAAGCCGCCTTCTAGCTGCAGCATCTCACAGCCAGCCAGGAGCAAACTTAAGGTATGAAGCCTTACCTGGAGGAGTGGGGGATCTGAGCAGTGGAGCATTATCACAATAAGCAGCTTTTGGACTCAGTACAACTGAGACAAGTGTCATAATATCTGGCTTTTCTGGCTACTAACTACAATAGGGAATGCCCCCAGAAAAGCTATCAGACATGAGGAAAAAAGCCAGCTCTTAAAGGTCCCACACATAAATTTACCAATTTCAGAAAGCACCCTAAAATCACCAGAAATGTACGCAGTCCTTTGGTAAAGAGACTCACTTAATAGGTCGGTGCATCTTGTTGAGAGGTGAGACCTCTCGAGGGACTGAGACATTGGCAGCAGTCATTATTGTGACCTAGTAGAGGCGTGCTGACATGGATGAGGCAGATGCCACTGGAGTTCTTCCCCTTGCCTGTCAGCACAGGGGTCTGCCCTACCCACTAGAGCACCAATTTAATGCAGCTCAGCCGGGGCAAGCAGCTCACCCTAGGGACTCACCCCACTAAACAGCAAGCCTACAGGCAACTTGTGGGCCCACAGAGGTAGGGAAGCTGGAACCTCTGCAGTCAGGCAAGTAAGTCCAACTCAGCAGGGCAGTGTGAGTGTGAGGGGTACGCTTGCGTTGTTGGAGCGTGTGGAGCCCCTACACTGGAGCAATTGGGTCTGCTTCAGTGAGCTGGGGTGCACATGTGGCAGGACTGTGTTGATGGGGTGTGTGGCCCTGTGGGTGGTGGAGCTTGTCAGCTGCAGCAGACTTGTGCTTGTCAAACAGCCACATAGGGTATCAGCTCCACTTTCCAAAGCCTAAAACAATTGGGTGCTTCCATAACTGGGACTGGCCCGACTCAGCTGCAAGCCTGAGGAAGATGACAAGAGCCTTTCAGGCCAGAGTCCTACAGCAATTGTAAGCCCCTGAGCCTAGCAACCAGCCACACTGGGGGCCTACTCACTTAACAGAAAAACTGCAATGGGAATGCGCTATTAGACTGTGTAGTCAACTGTGCTGGGGGTCCCTGCACCTGATAAAGTGTCTGAAAGGTCCACAGCAGAGCCACATGCAGTTGAGCTTTACAACCAGCCAGACCAGGAGCCAGCCTAGCCTCCCTGGCCACCTGCAGCAAAAGCAACCCTGCCACAACAGAAGGACACATGTAGCCCACACAAGGGACACTGATGGAACACTTGGGACTGGTGAGAAGAGGAAAGCACACTGCTGGGACTCATAAGGCATCTCTTACATAAGGCCACCTCTCCAAGATCAGGAGACATAGCTGACCCACCTAATACGTAGATACAAGCACACAGAAAGAGGAAAAATGAGGAGACAAAGAAATATGTTCCAAATAAGGGAACAGGACAAAACCCTAGAAAAAGAACTGAATGAAACAGAGATAAACAATCTCCCTGACAAAGAGTTCAAACAAAAAGTCATAAGGATGCTCACTGATCTTGGGAGAAGAATGGATGAACTCAGTGAAAACTTCAACAAAGAATTGGAAAATATAAAAAGAACCAATCAGAAGTGAAGAATACAAAACTGGAAATGAAAAATTCACTAGAGGGAATCAAGAGTAGAGTAGATGGTATGGAAGAACAGATCAGTGAGCTGGAAAAAAGACTAAAGGAAATCACCCAAGCTGAACAGATAAAAGAAAAAGGAATTAAAAAGAATGAGGACAGTCTAAGGGACCTCTGCGACAACATCAAGTGCACTAACATCCATGTTATAGGTGTCCCAGAAGGAGAAGAGAGACAAAGGGGCAGAGAATCTATTTGAAGAACTAATAGTTGAAAACTTTCCTAACCTAAGGAAGGAAACGGACATCCAGGTATAGGAAGCACAGAGAACACTAACCAAGATAAATCCAAAGAGGCCCACACCAAGACACATTATATTTCAAATGTCAAGAATTAAAGATAAAGAAAGAATCTTAGAAGCGGCAAGAGAAAGGCAACAAGTTACATACAGAGGAAACCTCATAAGGTTATCAGCTGACTTCTCAGCAGAAACCTTAAAGGTTAGAAGGGGGTGGCACAATATATTTTGAGTGCTGAAAGGAAAAACCTACAGCCAAGAATACTCTACCCAACAAGGTTATCATTAAGAATGGAGGGAGGGGCCAGCCTGTGGCGCAACAGTTAAGTTTGCACATTTTGCTTCTCGGCAGCCCGAGGGTCACCAGTTAGCATCCTGGGTGTGGACATGGCACCACTTGGCAAAAGCCATGCTGTGGGAGGTGTCCCACATATAAAGTAGAGGAAGATGGGCATGGATGTTAGCTCAGGGCCAGTCTTCCTCAGTAAAAAGAGAAGGATTGGCAGTAGTTAGCTCAGGGCTAATCTTCCTGAAAAAAAAAAAGAATAGAGGGAGAAATAAAGAGTTTCCCAGACAAGCAAAAACTAAAGTTTATCACCAAGAAACCAGCCCTACAAGAAATGCTAAAGGGACTTATTTAAGTAGAAAATAGAAGATCACAAATAGGAATAAGAAAATTCTCCCCCAAAAAAGGCAGTAAATTCATTGGTAAAGGCAAATATACCACAAGGTAGCTGGTCAACCACTTTTGGAGCTAATATGAAGGTCAAAAGACAAAAGTACTAAAATTATCTATTCCCATGATAATGGGGTAATGGATCACCAGCACAATAAAAGAAGTTAGATATGGTATCATAAACATAAAATGTGGCAGGAGGGGAGGAAAAGAGTAGAGCTTTTAGAAACAGGTCAAACTAAAGAGAATATCAACTTAATATAGATTGATATATACATAGATTATTATATACGGACCTCATGGTCATCGCAAACCAGAAACCTAGAATAAATACAAAAAAAAATAAGAGAAAGAAACCCAAAAGTAATACTAAAGAAAGGCATCAAACCACAAGGGACGAGAGCAAGAGAAGAAAGGAATAGAGAAGGACTACTAAAACACTCAGACAAAAGTAACAAAATGGCAATAAGTACATACTTATCAACAGCTACTTTAATTATCAATGGACTAAAAGCTCCAATCAAAAGGCATGGAGTGGCTGATTGGATATAAAAAAGACCCATATATATGCTCCATTGAAGAGAAATACTTCAGAGCTAAAGATATTCACAAACTAAAAGTGAAAGGACAGAAAAAGATACTCCATGCAAATGGAAATGAAAAGAAAGCTGGGGTGCCAATACTTATATCAAACAAAATAGACTTTCAAACAAAAACTGTAACAAGAGACAAAGAATGGCACTATATAATGATAAAGGGAGCAATCCAAAAAGAGAATATAACACTTGTAAATATCTATGAACCCAACATAGGAACACCTAAATAATAAAGCAATTATGAACAGACACAAAAGGAGAAACAGACAGTAACATAATAGTGGGAGACTTTAACACTCCACATACACCAATGGATAGGTCATCCAAATAGAAGACCAATAAGGAAACATTGGCCTTAAAAGACACATTAGACCAGAAGGACTTAGAAGATATATAAAGAACATTCCATCCAACAACCACAAAATACACATTCTTTTCTAATGCACGTGGAACATTCTCCAAAACAGATCACTATTAGCCCACAAAACAAGTCTCAATAAATTTAAGAAGACTGAAATAATACCAACCACCTTTTCTGACTACAATGGTATGAAACTAGAAATCAACTACAGGAAGAAAATCAGAAAAGACACAAATACGTGGGGATTAAACAAAATGCTACTGAACAACAATCAGGTCAAAGAAGAAATAAAAAACATATCTGGATACAAATGAAAATGCTACATGCTAAAATTTCTGGGATACAGCAAAATCAATCCTAAGAGGAAAATTTATAGTAATACAGGCCTACCTCAACAAACAACAAAACTCTCAAATAAATAATCTAATGGTGCACATAAAGGAACTGGATAAAGAAGAACAAACAATGTCCAAGATCAGTAGAAGGAAGGAAATAATAAAAATCAGAGCAGAAACAAATGAAATCAAGACTAAAAATAGTAGAAAAAAATCAGTGAAACTAAGAGCTGATTCTCTGAAAAGATAAACAAAATTGACTAGCCTTTAGCTAGATTCACCAAGAAAAAAAGATACAAGGCTCAAATAAATAAAATCAGGAATGAAAGAGGAGAAATTAAAACCAACATCTCAGAAATACAAAAGATTATAAGAGAATATTATGAAAAGCTATACGCCAACAAATTGGATAATCTAGAAGAAATGGATAAATTCTTAGAATAATCCAAGCTTCCAAAATTGAATCAAAAAGAAATAAAGAATTTGAATATACCAATCACCAGTAAGGAGATCAAAACAGTAATCTGAAACCTCCCAAAATATAAGAGTCAGGACCAGATGGCTTCCCTGGTGAATTCTATCAAATCTTCCAAGAAGACTTAATACCTATCCTTCTCAAACTCTTCCAAAAAATTGAAGAGGAGGCTTTCTAACTCATTGTACAAAGCCAACATTACCCTGACACCAAAATCAGGCAAGGACAACACGAAAGAAGAAAATTATAGGCCAATATCACTGATGAACATTGATGCAAAAGTCTTCAACAAAATACTAGCAAATCAAATACAACAATACATTAAAAAGATCATACACCACGATCAAGTGGGATTTATTCCAGGGATGCAGAGACTGTTCAACATCCACAAATCAATCAATGTGATACACCACATTAACAAAATGAAGAATAAAAATTACATGATCATCTCAAAGGAGGCAGAGAGAGCATTTAACAAGCTATACCATCCATTTATGATAAAAACTCTAAATAAAATGGGTATAGAAGGAAAGTACCTCAACATAATAAAGGTCATATATGACAAAGCCACAGCTAATACCAATCTCAACGGGTAAAAACAGAAAGCTAGCCCTCTAAGAACAGGAATCAGACAAGGATGCCCACTTCACCACTCTTATTTAACATAGTATTGGAAGACCTAGCCAGAGCAATCAGGCAAAAAAAATAAATAAAAGCGATCCAAATTGGAATGTAAGAGGTGAAACTGTCACTATTTGCAGATGACATGATTTTATATATAGAAAACCCTAAAGAATCTACCAAAAAATTTTCAGAAATAATAAATGAATATGGTAAAGTTGCAGGATACAAAATTGACATAGAAAAATCTGTTGCATTTCTATACAGTAACAACAAAGTAGCAGAAAGAGAAATTGAGAAGGCAATCCCATTTACAATCACAACAAAAAGAATAAAATACCTAGGAATAAACTTGACCAAGGAGGTGAAAGACCCATACACTGAGAACTATGAAAAATTGTTCCAAGAAAAAGAAGACAAAAGAAATGGAAAGATATTCCGTGCTCTTGGATTAGAAAAATTAACATAGTTAAAATGTCCATACTTCCTAAAGCAAACTACAGATTCAGTGCAATCCCTATCAACATTTCAATGACATTTTTCACAGAAATAGAACAAAGAATCCTAAAGTTTACATGGAACAACAAAAGACCCCAAATAGCCAAAAGAATCTTGAAGGAAAAGAACAAAACTCCCTGATATCAAAATATACTACAAGGCTATAGTAATCAAAGCTATAGTAATCAAAACAGCATGGTACTGGCACAAGAACAGACAGACAGATCAATGGAACAGAATCAGGAGCCCAAAAATAAACCCAAACATCTATGGGCAGCTAATTTTCGATAAGGGAGCCAAGAACATACGACGGAGAAAGGAGAGTCCCTTCAATAAATGGTGTTGGGAAAAACTGGACAGCCACATGCAAAAGAATTAAGGCAGACCATTATCTTTCACCATACACAAAAATTAACTCAAAATGGATTAAAGACTTGAATGTAAGGCCTGAAACCAGGAACCTTCTAGAAGAAGACATAGGTAGTACACTCTTTGACATTGGTCTTAGCAGCATGTTTTCGTGTACCATGTCTGACAGGGCAAGGGAAACAAGAGAAAAAATAAACAAATGGGACTACATCAAACTAAAAACCTTCTTCACAGCAAAGGAAACCATCAACCAAACGAAAAGACAACCTAACAACTGAGAGAAGATACTTGCAAACCATATGCCTGATAAGGAATTAATATCCAAAATATACAAAGAACTCATACATCTCAACAACATAAAAACTAACAACCCAATTAAAAAACGGGCAAAAGATCTGAACAGACGTTTATCCAAAGAAGATATACAGATGGCCAACAGGAACATGAAAAGATGTTCAACATCACTAATTATCAGGGAAATGGAGATCAAAACCACCATGAGATATCACCTCACTCCCCCGAGAATGGTATAATTAATAAGACAGGAAACAATATGTTTTGGAGAGGATGTAGAGAAAAGGGAACTCTCATACACTGCTGGTGGGAGTGCAAACTGGTTCAATATCTATGGAAAACAGTATGGAGCTTCCTCAAAAAATTAAGAATAGATCTAGCATACAATCCAGCTATTCCACTGCTGGGTATTTATCCAGAGAACATGAAAACATGAATGCTTAAAGATACATGCACCCCTATGCTCAATGCAGCATCATTCAAGACTTGGAAGCAACCTAGGTGCCCATTGAGGGACAGATGGATAAAGAGATGTGGTATACATACACAATGGAATACCACGCAGCCATAAAAAATGATGAAATCTGGCCATTTGCAACAACATGGATGGGCCAAGGGTATTATGCTAGGTGAAATAAGCCAGAGGGAGAAAGTCAAATACCATATGATCTCACTCATAAATAGAAAATAAAACAAGAACAAACACATAGAGCCAGAGATTGAATTCGTGGATACCAGAGGGGAAGGCAGGAGAGAAGAGGGCTAAATGGGTGATTAGGCACACGTGTGTGGTGATGGATTTTAATTAGCCTTTGGGTGGTGAACATGATGTAATCTACACAAAAATTGAAATATAATGATGTACACCTGAAATTTACATCATGTTATAAACCAATGTTATCTCAATGAAAAAAAGTAACACTAAAAAGAAAATGTGTGGAATATTTTTATAAGGAGTTTTACTCTATGATTTAATTTATAACATAAAAACAGGTGATCGGGGAATTATTTCCCTCATATTTAATTCAATTCGGATATAGCCCCAATCATGAATGTTTCAGAATTTATAAATTGTATACTCCTTTAGCATGGAGCAGTAACTGAGGAAAACAAACACAGGCTAATGACACAAGCCAAGGACACTGTTGCAACTGGGTTTCTTGGTATTTTAAATACTAATTGAAAACTGCCCCCATTTCCAATTATTCCTGTGTTTGATATACTACAATCAATAAAGATTATAGTGTGAAAAGTAACTCATGTTAACATGTAGCAAAAAATCAAAAAGTAAACCAGCGAAGTAACTTTAGTAGTTACATTCTGTCACTTTGCACTGGGAAAAAATTATTATATGCAAAAGCAATGACTAAAATTCAAGACTGTTTAAAATCTATTAGTGGTTATCAAATTTGTCAACCTCTGTGGTACTCACACAGCTATTCTCATATCATCCATTGTATTATGTAATAAGAGTATTTGCATCATTAACCCCTGTTGGCATATTAAATAGGATTTATTGATCTGGGAAAAGTCATATGTTGTGCTCATATTTTATTCCTCAAGGCTATTCTCTGAGGGTTTCATTTGCACTTTATTTTTGGGTGTAGGATGGCAGTAGAAACATTGAACAAGTATCATGTGGATCAAATCAGATAAAAATGAGACTCCATAGAATGTTAGTACAATTTGGGAGTTTATATACCTGCATATATCTCTGTATCTCGATATCTCTGCATCGATCGATAGATCAATCGATTGATCCATATGTATGACCATGAAGGGACAGAGAAAAATGGCAACGTTGGGAGTGTCTTTGAGGTAAGATTATCAGGCTTTTACATTTTTTGTTCTTTATACTTACATAGTTTCTAAATTTCTACAATGAGCACAGTGCTTTTCAGAAACAACTACATATGTTTTATATATACATAAATCTAGCACAGACTGTTTCCAGTTTCCTGCAGGAAAGAGACCTGTAGTACATAAACAAACAACTTATAGTCTAATCTCTAGGGCCCATATGCATGCAAAATAAGCTAAAATGAAATGCATACACAAAAATCAGCTGCTTTAAGTTGTTAGAATTATTTTAACAAAACTGGTGAGGAATCTCAGCAACATAGGAATAATTTACCTATGTGTGAGTGACAGTCTTTTCATTATATACATATCAGTTGAAAACAAATCCAGATCACTCTTTTAAAGTTGTAATACACATTAAATCTCTAGGGTTGATATGTACAGTGAAGTAAAAAACAAAACAAAACTTACTTTGGAGGAATTGTCACAACGTTTCCTGTTTGGGAGAGGGAGAAATCAGTGGCATCTCTTCCAATAATTGTGGCATTATACACTAAGTTTTTCAGGCTTGAATTTTTCAGTAGAATCTATGTTGAAGGAGAGAATATAAATAAGATCATAAATTTTAAAACTATATAATTTGACATTTCTTATTTTTATTAAAGGAAGTTATATATTTTAATCATGAAAATATTTATTACTAGTGCACTAACTGGAGGAAAGAAGACTTTGTATTTAAAAATAGTATATATATATAGTGGCCAGCTGGTGGCGCAGCGGTTAAGTGCGCACGTTCTGCTTCAGTGGCCCGGGGTTCACAGGTTCGGATCCCGGGTGCGGACATGGCACCGCTTGGCAAACCATGCTGTGGTAGGTGTCCCACATATAAAGTAGAGGAAGATGTGCACAATGTTAGCTCAGGGCCAGTCTTCCTCAGCAAACAGAGGAGGATTGGCAGCGGATGATAGCTCAGGGCTAATCTTCCTCAAAAAGAAAAAAAAATTAAAAAAAAATATTAAAAAAATAGTATACATATACATATATAGTTTAGCAGAAGTGCACAGGGAGGGGCTGTCCCCAGGGCTGAGAGGTTAAGTCCGTGTGCTTCACTTCGGTGGCCCAGGGTTTCGCTGGTTCAGATCCTGGGCGCAGCAACGGCACTACTCAGCAGGCCATGCTAGGGTGGCATCCCACATAGCACAAACAGAGGCATTCACAACTAGAATCCACAACTATGTACTGGGGGGCTTTGGGGAGAAGGAAAAAAGAAAACCCATCAGAAGTGCACATTTGTGAAAAATAACAGCTGTCTTTTATCTATAATCTTACAGTGTGAATATTATTTCTAGTAAATAATTAAATGTGGAAGAAAATCATGTTTCCATTTCCATATGCTTTAATTTGATTTTTAACATCACAATTCCAATTTATGTTTATTAAAAATGTTGTCTAAACACTAGCTTGTGTTATTAACTACTTTTTAAAAATAATAACATTTAAATGGCAGAAAGAAATACAAACATGGACAGAGTAGGAGAACCAGTAATAACACCTAACGGAAATAAATCACTGCTCAATTTAATTCAGACTCCTCTTATCTTTGCAGGCTGAAGGAAAGCATTTCTAACTCTTTAGGAATTTTATTTTGAAGTCAAAAGTGCTCTCCAATATAATTACAGCTCTAGGCTAATTAGTACCCAAAGCCCTTAAATATCATCGCACTTAGTGAATTATCATAGTAAATACTGTTGAAAAAAATCTCTAAAGAGTTTTATATCTCTTTTCCCTACAAAAAAAAGGGGAAGAAAGAAAATTAAATAATAGCGATCATATTTCAATATGTGCTAAAAAAAATCAGAAGGAGGGGTTTTCCTCTCCCTAAATTGAGTCCTTTACACTTTGAGGCAAGAACCTGTGTTTTTCCCTATTTTTAACTGAATCCTTACCAACCATCGCTTATACCGTCACAGAGGATACACAGTTATTTTCTCAAAAAGCTTACAACTACAAGTCAAAGATCATCAGGACATATTTTTTGAAGACCAAATATGGACATGTTTTGCATCGAAAGTATAAAATTACTCCCCCAACTTAATAAGAGGAAGGATACATAAAACAGCCTGAGGAAAGGGAATAAACATGCTATGACCAAAGGGGTAAATTAACTTTTGTACAGAATAAAATGCTATCAGCCAACACTTTCCTGAGAAAGAAGCAAGTCGAGAGACTTATAAATCTGGTTAAAGATTTTATGAAAACTAGTAGAAGGAATAATCTTAGATAAATATAAGCAATCCAAAATTGTATGCTAGGAGATATTTCACAAGTGTTAATATGAAACAAATTGTTTGAAAACCAAAGTGAGGTCAATGGTCGCTAACAAGATATTTTTCCATCAAAGATATTTTCCACTTGCAAAACATGGACATACTTATATAGATTTGTTATTGTCACAGGATTCAAAATTTCATTTTCAATTTTTTCCTGCAAATTAAAACATTCACTGCTTTGGGCCGGCCCGGTGGCGCAGCAGTTAAGTGCACACGTTCTGCTTTGGCAGCCTGGGGTTTGCCGGTTCGGATCCCGGGTATGGACATGGCACTGCTCGGCACGCCATGCTGTGGTAGGGGTCCCACATAAAAAGCAGAGGAAGATAGGCACAGATGTTAGCTCAGGGCCAGTCTTCCTCAGAAAAAAGAGGAGGATTGGCAGCAGATGTTAGCTCAGGGCTAATCTTCCTCAAAAAAAAAAGAAAAATTCACTGTTACACATTTAGCAGCTCCAGCATATGTAAACTCGTTTAGTGGGAATTAGGTGGCCCTGGTGAGGAGCGCTTTTCACTATGGACTTCCCTTTCAACATCTTCGTTTGAACAAAATCTATCCGGATCTGTAAACTGCTCCCTGAAGGAAAGCCAAGCATATTCTGATCACAAGTTTCCACTTAGGGTATCAGTCCTCTTGTACATGAAATGGAGTTCAAGTTTCTGAAAGGATTTCTCCTTCAAAGGGCTTAACTTTCATTTTCTACCTCCTCAAAGCCCATTCCTCAATGGAATGAAAGAGTCATCATTTCACTGCAGGTGGCGATTATTGTTAAGCAAAAAGTGTCCCTTTTACTCTGCTATACTTTTGGTTTAGGAGAAGCAATGTTTGTTAAGGCTTATCCTATTATATTGATACTTTTGTTAATTTCGGATTGAGAAAGAAATATCTAAAACCCCTCTTAAGTGTTTAACTCCCCATATATTTTGGCCTCAAAGCTGTCCTTACCCGTCTCAGCACCGTGTCATGTAGAGTACAATGAAAGAGCACCACCTTCTTGGGGAGATATGTAGGGAGGCTTTCGTACATGTAGACACAAAGCATGAGCATCAGGATTGGATTAGGGTCACAGATGTCGGTGGCCTAGTTTCAAAGAAGAGAAATATAAATTAGAGGAGATACAGATAAAACACATAAAAAGAGCTAAAGCATAATACACCACTTGTTGAATTACTTTAAAACATTTTAAAATGTTACTGATTGACAATGACGCTGAAATGTAGACACAGCAGGCAAAATATTGCTGTGAATCAGAAGCTTGACCTAAGTGTTAAAAGATGACTTAGCTGTGTTCTAAGTAGAACAATGACCTCACAACCTCAAAGACTAGCCAGAGGTCAGAAAAATACTATGAGCGAGAAATATTGACTAATGTGACTAAGACGCCATCCCCGATTTAAAGTATCCTATAATGCAGTAAAAGAAGACTGAGAAGTAGACAGACTACTGAGGTAAAAGACGGCAAGAGATTTTCAAGCAAAATCCCATGGGAGGAGGCAGCACATGAGATGGACTTAGAGAATGCTTGGATTTTAAATAGGTTGTCTGGCATGAAGAAAAAGGTGCATTCTATCAGAAAGGCAAAGAACCACCGGGCAGGGATATAAGGCAGTATAGTATTCGCTCTGGAAAGAAGAATTACAATCTGAATCATGCATAAGGTAAGGAGGGACAAGTATTGGAAGAAAAGTCTAAGGCGTACCAGGACCACATTGTGGAGCGTGTGGTTGTCAGGGTGAGGGTCTTGATTTCTGAACAAGGAATAAGACAAGAGCAACAATTCAGGCAGATTAGGCAGGGGTTGGCTGGGGAGGTACTTTTCCCAGAACAGACAAATTATAATAAGGCAGAAAATGTAATTATAATGATAAACAAGATAAATTAGTGATGGTTGTTGGAACAGATTTGAGACAAAATCCAGAATTACAGAGGAACAACAGCAGGGACAATCAACATAGCCAGAATGTGCATTGAGGCCAAAAAATAGTCAGGAACAGAAGGAAGAAGGATTTTTTCTAACAGTTTATATAGGGCCTATGATCTTCTAGAAAAAGGTGGAGGTAGTGTGGGAGAATTATTCATAGAAAAGGAGTATTGGGATTGGTCCAAGGCAAGGATTCAAAGACACGTAAAACACCACTCATAAACAAGCAAGTCTGTCATTGGCAATGTACAGGGAGCTCTTTACATTTCCATAAAATGAAGATCTATTAACGGCACACATTCAAGTTAGCAAGTGAAAATGATCTGGGCCTGGCCTAGAAATGCAAATAGTGCAAGAGCTGAGGATGCCTCATGTGTTATGTGGAACTAACACACTTGACTGAAGTTTGGCAGCAGGTATCAGAGAATAACGATAGCCCTTCTGATCATCTTCGAGTCCACATTTTCAAATACATTCTTTTCCTTCTTTGGGAGAAGAGAAGGGTTTGTTCTTTCTTGTTGCATCAATAAGCAGAAAGGCTAACCAATAAAGGCGCCTGGGGAGGGAACTGTTAGTAAAAATAAGAGAGCCGGCCTGTCTCAGCAGGGTAGAAAGCTGCTATTAAGTATGATTTGAGGAAAACTGAGAAACACAAGACTCCAAAGTTTCTTATCAGTATTCTGTGGTCTCACATTTCTTCAATAAAAATGTTAGTCAAGAGATGTAGGAAATTATTTAAGATAAGAACAAACTAAGAAACAAAATACAGAGTTTAATTTCCACAAAGTGAAGAATAGCCCTCCTGGGCCTTGTGTGATGGTCCAGCCTATGGGCCGTCTAGGGTGACGGGAAATGTGTTTGTTGGGGAAAGGGTAGAACCAGCGGCAGAACACTCTGGGGTCAAGTCTGGGCTCAAGAAAAGTCTTTGAACACTGGTTTATTGACTATGGCATAAAATATACAGGAAGCAATATAAAATTATTTCAAAACATCTTTGAAAAACATATAATAGGACGAAAATGCAACAATTTAGAAATGAAAAAAAATTATCTTAATGAAAAAATACATTTGATAATTAGGATATTAGACTGAAAAACCAGAGAAAAAAACATCCTTACCTTTCTCGGTGATACATTTCAATAAAAATAACCTAAACCAATTATACTTTAGTCAATCCTAGGTTTAAAAAACCAAATGTCACATGTGTGTGGTGATGGATTGTAATTAGTCTTTGGGTGGTGAACATGATGTAATCTACACAGGAATCAAAAATATCATGATGTACACCTGAAATTTATACAATGTTATAAACCAATTTTACCGCAATAAAAAAATAAAAAGCCAAATATTAAAATAAGTTAGGTTTGTTTAAGACGTGAAATATCTTTCAAAGATATAATCATGACTTTCTCTATACAGGTCTAACCTAGAAGAACTTCAATTGTATTAGTCCATTTTTCCCCCTGATGGGAAAGTATTTTCCTATTGGACTAAGACAAGACAGAGAATTAAACAAAAAAAGTCATACTAGAGAGAAATGCTGGAGTAGAAATCTGCTAAACTAAATTCAAGTCCTGCAACTACATAGTGCCATGATCTTAACTAAATCAATTGGTTTCCCTAGGCCTCAGTTTCCTCATCAGCAACAAGAAGAGGTGAGATGATCCTGAGTTTCATGGTAAATGTAATCTGCTATGATTTCAAGATATCATCAGCTTTCAAACTAGATACCAAGTGTAACTAGCAGTACCCACGGACATACTGTAATCCTACAGTGAGCACTATTGATTGCCATCCCAACAGCAATTTTCCCCTTTGTTCTTTACTAAGAATCTCAATTCTTGTGGCTGTCCCATTACTTTTATCAAACACTGGTTTAGCTACAAGCATGTGATGCAATTCTGGTCAATGATACGCAATGGGAAATATGCTGTGGGACCACTGGGAAAAGTTTAGCCTATGGGAAAACAGAAGCAAAAGAAGAGGTGCTACTCAACAGCCCCAAGAAGAGCTGTGTGAAGGTGCTACGTGAGAATTTCAGTAGAAACTTTGTGGTTATTAGTGCACAGCATGCTGGGAAGGGCTGAGCAAAAATGAATCTCTGATCACTTTTTTGAGACACTGAATAACTATCCTATAATCTTCTACCACCTGACTTCATCTTATGTAAAATAATGAATTTCTTTATTTTTCAAACACTTT
Organism: Equus quagga; assembly: GCF_021613505.1. NCBI lineage: Eukaryota > Metazoa > Chordata > Mammalia > Perissodactyla > Equidae > Equus > Equus quagga. The sequence continues at coordinate 93,681,387 of NC_060276.1, forward strand.
TATTCATGAATTCTGTTATTTAAGGCTGAAAACATCCAAGCTGACAAAAACAAACAAAATTTTTAACAGGAAAATAGATTAACTATTCACCCTTAGCTCCTATCACTATGCAGTGAATTGTGTGTGGTGCCGCCTCTATAAACGTTAATTACATTTATTATTTTTTTAAATCCATCTCTCTACATGAGGGAATAAAAACACACTCTATGTTGAGTCCAAACAATTCCCATAATATTTTTGCTTTAACTAAAGAGCACGTCATGAAAGGGAGAATATGTAATAACTTACATTCCAGCTGGCAGGATTCACAAAAGGATGTGACACTGGCACAGAAACTCATCCAGCTGATTCAATAGTTTCAAAGAAGGACATAATAAATAAGAAACTTAAGCCTTAATAAATAAGTCCAGTAGTGAATTTCACAGGATTCAAATGCGGACCAGTGCTAAGCATCAGCATTAATTCACTATGGCTAAGTTAATTTAAGGGTGCTATTTTTAAACTTTGTCATTTAATATGGTTGGTACATGCAGGCTGGTAAAAAGTTAGGGAATTGGAACTGGCTGGTAAAAGCTTGGTAATTATCTGCTAAGTTAACTGTCAATTTCTCCATTCATCAAATCTTTGACATCTTCTCTACATTTTTATGTAGTAGATACTCATCTTTTAAAATATTTTTTGGCTACACAATAAAATAAACATTTTGAGTCAACATTTCTGAGGAAATTGAAAAGCAAAGGAGAGAATCAAAGTGTATGATGAATGATGTTTTCTAAACAGAGACATTTTAAGTTTCTTGTGAACCCTTATGAAATTCTCAAGGCCCACCTTAAACACCAAGTGTCTCATGCACCTCATCCTGGTTCCTTTATCAGAACGATTTCTCTCCCCTGTGATTCCCACAGCTCATTGTTTCCATGTCTACTGTGGCAATTGCTATCTGATTTGCATCAGCTCTTTTTCATATACTTGTTGCTATTAGTTGCTAACATCTGTGAAGGCAGGAGTGTGGTTTAACCATATCTGTACCCCTTGTAGGGTCTATCCAGTGTCTTTCGTGGAGGAGATTCAATTTGTCAAACTGACTGAACTGGAATATTCTTATTCTTCCAAACCAAAGTCTTTTATTATAGTTTATTATATCTATCTTATCTAATATCTATCTTTTATTATGTTTATGTAAATGTCAGACCTGGTACAAAGTGACTTTAACATGCAAGTGGCTTTAATACAAGGAAAAAGCAAGCCATTGTAAAATGTTATTTCTCCAGCAGGTGTAAGGAACCATTTTATACCAAGCCATATGTGGGCACTAGCATGGTCAGTCTCTCTGCATCACGGAACAGAAAACTCAGTTAGTTGTAATGGTCCTTCTCCTGTCTCCTCCTTTTGTGGCTGGTCACCAGGTCTAGCAAACTTCACCATGCCTCCTACATCAGCTTATTATTTTAAGTCCTCATTAAAATGACATGAGTAGAGAAAACACCTTTCTCCTTGACCAGTTGAAACTGCATTTTGATTGGTCTGCGTTCCCTGTCTCCGATCTCTCTCCTCAGTCCATTCTGACCATTGTTGTAAGAGTAAATGCTTTTATTCCCATAATACCCATATGGTAAACTCCTGAATCTTTATACTGATATCCAAGATCCTTATATATGCCTATGTCTATTTTTCTAATCCAAAACTTCAACTAAGGCAACCTAGTCACACAGTTTCCTTAATGTATACCATTTGTTCACATTCTACATTCTGTTTATGTCATTTCCTCTGAGTAAACATCTTCCTCTCTTACCACCACCAATCCAAATCCAATCCACCCTTCAACACCCCAAATAAGTCCTGCCTCCTTCACAGTCTTTGGTCGATCAGTCTAGATCACAATAACCTCTTCCCTTATCTGAATTCTGTATTTTTTGCATACACTGACAATTAAATGAATAGTATATTATCATTTAACATGTACATATCTTGATAATTCAATGAGTTTGTATAGTCTTTGAAGCCAGGAATCATCTATTAAGCTATTTCACTACTCTAAACTAACAAACAAAGGGCTCAAAAAATGATAAGGATATAATATGCTTTTGATTATTGCTATTGAGGACTTGATGTGAAAGGCCAGATGGAATTATAACCTGGAGGTCCAAATACAATAAAGATGTATATTGCCACTGTGATCCCTACATAAATATTTATTTCAAGACCAAAGTGAAAAATTTTCTTTTTTGCTACTAAATTAGAAAATGATAATACAACATCCATATTCAAACAACTCTGCTCCTTTAATTCATTTTAGAGCTCGAGTAATATTAATAAAGCACTCAAGCTTCACTCTTGTGGTTTAAGAAAACTGGACCTATAACTACAACTACTGTCTTATTATGCACACTTGGATGTACATAATTATACATATTTAAAAATATCCAGTAGATTTCTATGAAGTCATATTTCAATTTCCACATTTTAGCAATATCCCATTAAAAGATTGTTTTAATTTAGGTTTACAATTTATGAACAAAGGAATATTATAAAGGAGTCAACTAACAGTTTCCTGAAGAAGACATACAAATGGCCAACAGGTACTCAATATGAAAAGGTGCTCAATATCACTAATCATGAAGGAAATATAAATCAAAACCACAAAGAGATACCACCTGTCAGGATGGCTCTTATCAAAAAGACAATGGATTACAAGTGTTGGTGAGGATGTGGTGAGAGAACTCTTGAGCACTGTTAGTGGGAAGGTAAATTGTTACAGCCACTATGGAAAACAGTATGGAGGTCCCTCAAAAAACTAAAAATAGAACAACTGTATGATCCAGCAACCCCACTTCTGAGTATATATCCAAAGGAAATGAACTCACTACTAAAAGAGAGATCTGCACCTCCATGTTCATCACAGCATTATTCACAATAGCCAAGACATGGAAACAACCTAAGTGTCTTGCGATGGATGAATGGATAAAGAAAATGTGGTACCAAATTGACACAATACTAAATGGAACATTATTTAGTCATAAAAATAAGGAAATCACCTCATTTGTGACAACATGGATGAACTCAGAGGACATTATACTAAGTGAAATAAGTCAGACATAGAAAGACAAGTATTGCATGGATTCAATTATATATGGAATCTAAAAAAGTCAAACTCATAGAACCAGAGAGTAGAATAGTGGTTGCCAGGGGATGAGGATGGAGGAAATGGGGAGATGTTGGTCAAAGGATACGAACTTTCAGTTATAAGATGAGGAAGTTCTGGAGATGTAATGTAAAGCATGATCATTATAGTTAATAATATACTGGACTGTATACTTAAAATTTGCTACGAGTGTAGATCTCAAGTGTTCTTACCATAGGAAAAAAAAAAAATGATAACTATGTGAGGTGAAGGATGTGTTAATTAACTTGATTCTAGTAATCATATCACAGTGTATATGTATATTAAAACATCACATCGTATACCTAAAAATATCACATTGTAAGAATTAAATATATATACAACTTTTATTTGCCAATCAAACCTACTAAAGCTGGAAAAAATAAGAAAAAAACTCATAAAACATTTATAGAATGTGTGATATCAACACCCACCTGTATGTCCATGTCAAAGCCAATTTCATGAAGAACATTCACAATAATCAGGCAATTATGCAGATACTGTTCACAACTTTTTGGTTGTGTGTACATATTTACAAAATGAGACTCAATCTAGAAAAGACGACAATCAAACCTTTTAATAATGGAATAAATATTACTGCTTTTTAACTCTGTAGTTCAGCAAAGAATCACTTAAATATTAACATTTGTCAGTAGATTATTGTAATCAAAATACAAGAATAAACAAAAAAGAGAACACTAGCCATGCAGATTCAGGTGTGACTTAAAATTAAAACATTTAAAAGAGTCAGTTTGCAGGGGCTGGCCCCGTGGCCGAGTGGTTAAGTTCGAGCGCTCCACTGCAGGCGGCCCAGTGTTTCGTTGGTTCGAATCCTGGGCGCGGACATGGCACTGCTCATCAGACCATGCTGAGGCAGCGTCCCACATGCCACAACTAGAAGGAACCACAACGAAGAATATACAACTATGTACTGGGGGGCTTTGGGGAGAAAAAGGAAAAAATAAAATCTTTAAAAAAAAAAGAGTCAGTTTTCAGAAAATACTTCAAATTTTAATTACTAAGTTCTTTCAAATATTAGATGACCATTCCGCATAAAAAATCGCTCTTACCAAAAATGGGCAATAGGCTCCCAACAGTGTTGCAAAAACAAGCCCATCCAAAAGGTCTTTGTCAAAATTTATGATCCATCTCTCAGAGGGAATAACACCTGTTCCAAAAAAGAGAGAGACAGTATAGTTTTATTTTTCCAGAAAGATATCTTATGGAAATCTGAGCAATAGTCAAAGAAAATTTTGTCTTTTTTTGGAAAAGAAAAAGCATTATTTGGGAAATAAAGAGAAAATTTAAACCTCAGAAGGTTAATACCATGAAATATATCTATAAGGTTTTATAAACAACTGCAAGCAGTCTCTTTTATTTCTATTTGAAGCACTCTGAAGACTATACTACCACATTGTAATGGAAGAAAAGTCCGGATTTCAAAATTACTCATTCTGTTGAGTACCTGGGAGTCCAAATGTTTCATTAATGATCACCAACATGGGTAAGGAGGCTCTGAAGGCAGGGGCTTTCTTGTAACTCTAAAGTTTTAGTGACAGTTTCCCTATCAGTTGCAGAAATTCCTCACCATGTAGAGTAAATATGTGAAAGGAGTTGGAGATTTACAGCTTAAAGAAACCAGAATTGACCTATAAAAGGTAATATAAGACAGAGGCGTAATAAAAGGAATTTTCAGTTACCAAAATGACTACTACACTGAGACTGGAACAAAAAGTGAAAGTATCTGGCTATTTAGTAAATATCTGAAAGACTGCCCTCTATTAGGGAGAGAGAGTGATTTAAATATTGGAAATTATTGCTATGTTGAATGTGACATTTACTTTTTTAAAAAGTTTCCAAAGGGCCTAGATTCTTGATGGTTTGAGATGATTTCTTATCTGAAAACAAGGGAAAACACTGGTGATCCTCATAAATCCCCCTGAATCCCTTGACTCCCATTTTCTGTGAAGAAGAAACCATGACGGGCTATGTTCATGACAAGCACATTCACTTCACAAACCAGGACTGCTTTACATCTGGAACTGGAAGAATGAGTTTTCTTTGGAACCACAGATGTCCTGGATACCTCACAGAAACAGCATCTGGTACTTTTTCATCTGAGATGCCACAACACTGAACGTTCCTATAGGATTTCTATAGCACATTATTGCAAAATCAGCTGGCAAACAAAGATCACCAGGAATTTTCAACTAATACACAGCAAACAACATTCTGCACTATGTTTTTCAAGCATTTTTTCCTAATAGAAACCTATAAATAACTGTCTATCTGATTTAAGATGCGACAGAATTAAAGCAGTGATTTTAAAATGCACATTTCTAGTTGGCTGAATAATTATAACCTAAATGTGCTTCTCTTAACGTGTATTTGCCACCCATGGCTTTTAATAAAACCAAAGGGTCTCACTTTTGTAGCCAATATTCTCATTTATGAACTAGAAGCAATTCTAACTTTAATCTGAAAAAGGCAATTTACTAGCCTTTTAAGTTGATAGTGAATCAGTCCGTTAGCAGCGGATATAGACCGTGTCCTATAAACATCCCATTCTCATTCTGTATCGACATTAGAGAAGGGGTAGAAATTCCCCCGAAAGAATTTAACATCTTGTCAAGGAAAGATCACACCAATAACAGCAAAACAACTAATGAAAAATCTCCTAACTAGAGGGTAATGAACAGATAACAATAGAGCAAAAACGAAGCGTTCTACTGTTACTTTCAACTCCTCCAAATACAATCCAGCACCACGGGATTCATTATGACCTTGTCCCTTTCCTTATTTCTAACTTCTTTCTCAAACAGTTAAAAACCTGGCTCTCATTATCTACAATGTATTTACTTATTTGTTCAACCCTAGTATACATAACAAAGTACTTTCAGAGTTGCAAACCCATACCCCTGTAAGAAAGTAGAGTGATGTGTGTGCACAGTTCTTTTTGTCTTTAGTTGTATAGTATGCAGTCACGACACTGTTTTCAAAAGAGAAAGTCAGCTCCTTTCTTCACCATTACACTCAGTGAGGTTGTCAAACATTTGTAATGCAGTTAGATTAATTTATCACAGTCTGCATTCCAGCCTGGATTACTTCCCTGTCTTGGTTGATTAAAAAAATACAGACATACACTAACATTTACCTTTGTGGCGTACACTTCTAGGATTTTGAGACATACATCATCGTATACTTACCACATTTCCATACAGAAAAGTTCCATCACCCCCAAAATTCCCACATGCATTCTATAGTCAACTAACTTATATATACATATATATTTTAAAAAGTGTAGTGGGACTTTCTTTGGAGTTACCTTAAATTTATAGATCAATTTGACATCTTAACAATGTTTAGTCTTCCAACCTCATGTGCATAGCATATTTCTCTATTTATTTGGTCCTCTTTGATTTCTCTCATCAGTGTTTTCCAGTGTTCAGCACATACATCATGCACATATTTTCTTAGGTTTATACTTAAGCATTTTATTCTATGGTGCTATGGTAAATTATATATATATTTTTTAATGTCAAATCCCATTGTTTACTACGATTGTATAGAAATAGAATTTATGTGTATACTGATCATAAAACTTACAACCTTGATAAACTCATACACTAGTTCTAGCAGCTTTTTTGTACATTCTTTGGGATCTTTTATTTAACTATCGTGTCAAATTCCAGTTCCTTTCCTAGCAGTAAAGGTGGTTTAATTATTATTTATTTATTTGTTTTTAAGGTTTCTTTTTGCAGCTGCAATGAGTTTTCACCAGGGCCCTAAGGATGACAGTAAGCATTGTCCTTCTTCCCATAGAGTAAAGCTTTTGTTCCAGAGGGAACATAGGAGTCTGTGCAAATTGCTTGCCCCTTCCCCAGGTCTGCACTATAAGGGGCATATTCTCCAGACTCACTCCAGTCATTTCTGTGAGCAAGCAGTGAGGTTTGTGGAGTAAAAACCCACAAGAGGATGCAGACTCCCCTCTAACTGTGACCCCGAGGGACTTCACACTCTCTCACTAGTGTACACTTGGCCTCTACCAGTTCACCAACCACTCTAACTCAACTCTTACCAGTGTCTAGCCATCTCTACCACAAGTAGCCAATTGTAATCATCCCATTTCTGCCTGTGAGCATATACTCCTCCTTGGACTGTGGGTCACTTTGTTGCCCTATGGCCTCAGCTTCCTAGCGGAGCTTAAAAAACTGAACATTTGCTGTTTGTATGGCTTTTACTGTTTTTGTTATTTTAAGCGGGGGAGCAAAGCTCTTTCCAGTCCTCTACCTCCCTCAGTGGAAACCAGCGGCACCTATCTTTGTTCAACCCATCGCAACTTTGATATTACTTGCTGAACACCAGTTGGCATGGGCTGTTGCTGCTTAAACATGGCTCTCAGTGTGAACAGGACGGCAATAATTCTCCAGGACAATGTTGGGAAGAGGTAAGAACCAAACTTCAAAGCTCTTCTCTAATCTCTGAGCCCACGCGTGTATCCTGCCGTTCATATCCAAGGCTGCTGCCTAGCGCCCCCACAGTCTACCACAGCCTTAGGTGTGCCAAGGATTTTCTCTGCTTTTATATTAATTCCTTTATCCCAGCTGTTCTCTCTTCTATACTCCCTCTAAGATTCTGCTACCCAAAGGCGCTATGTGAACCAGCAGCACTCTCATCAACTGGAAGCTTGTTGGAAATGCAGAATTTCAGGCCCCAGTCAACACCTACTAAAACATAAAAAACGGTTTAACAGAATATCCAAGTGATTTATGTTCACAGCACTGTCTGAGAAGTGTTGGTCTAGGGTTGTTTTTCAGAGGGAACCAGAAGTCTAATCTAGTCCTCATTTGCCAGGAACCAGAAAGTTCAAGTGACATTCCTAAGACTTTTAAAATTTTTAATTTAGAAGTTATATTTTCATCTGTTTTTACATTATATCACTACAAGTATTCAGAAATATTAAAATATGAATAAAAATGCTGGTCCTAATCAGTATTATGAATCAGCGATATGGCTGTTAAACACAAAACTGAATCATTTTATGTATTGAAGGAATAAGTGCATTCACTTATTTTTATGAATTTCATAATTGCTATATAAAATTATATTTTAGATGATTATAACAATACATTTTTATAAAAGTTTTATTGATATATAATTCACATATCATAAATTTTGTCCAATCCATTGTTTATTATTTTCACAAAGTTGTGCAATCATCACCACTATCTAATTTTAGAATATTTTTATCAACACATAAGGAAATTCTAGACTCATTAGCTGTCATTCCTCATTTCCTCCTTTTCTCATCCCCTGGAAAAATTAACCTACTTTCTACCACTTTGGATTTGCCTATTCTGGACATGTCATAGAAATGGAACCATAAAGTATGCATCCTTCTATACTGACTTCTTTTACTTCGCATAATATTTTCAAGGTTAAAGGCTGCAGTATATGTCAGTGCTTCATTCCTTTTTATGGCTGAATACTATTCCACTTTATGAATATACCACACTTTGTTTATCCATTCATCAGTTTATGGGCATTTGCATTGTTTCCACTTTTTGGCTATTATAAATAATGCTGCTATGAGCATTTATATAGGAGTTTTTGTGTAAACATGTTTTCAATTATCTTGAGTAATAAAGCAATAAGTGGAATGGTTGGAAAATATTAATCTATTTTAAACATTTTGAGAAACTGTTAAACTGTTTTCCAAAGTGGTTGTACCATTTTATAATCTCTTTAGCAACATATGACGTTTCAATTTCCATAAATCCTTGCCAACACTTGTTACAGTCTGTCTTTCTTTCTTTTCTTTTTTTAAATTTTAGTCATCCAAGTTGGTGTGAAGTGCTATCTCATTGTGGTTTGGTTGTACATTTCCCTAATGACTAATTACATGGAATATCTTTTCATGTGCTCATTGCCATTTGCTTATCTTCTAACTTTTAGAAATATCTATTTAAATCCTTTGCTCATTTTTTAATTGGGTTATTTGCTTTTTTATTGTTGAATTATGTGTTTTTTTATATATATTCTTGGTACAAGTCTCTTGCTAGATATGTGCTCATTGCCACTTGCTTATCTTCTAACTTTTAGAAATGTCTATTCAAATCCTTTGCTCATTTTTTAATTGGGTTATTTGCTTTTTTGTTGTTGAATTATGTGTTTTTTTAAATATATTCTTGGTACAAGTCTCTTGCTAGATATGTGATTTTGCCGTTGCTATGTCCTTTGAAATGTTCGTTTTTTCCCCCTTTTTATTCTATCTATATGGTATATCACACTGATTGGTATTTATATGTTCAATCAATCTTGAATTCCTGGGATAAATCTCATCTGCTAATTTTGTTTCATCCTCTTTAAGTGTTGCTCCATTCTGTTTGCTAGTATTTTTGCGCCCATATTCAAACAGATAACATAGTACATTTTTTTTTTTAAAGATTTTATTTTTTCCTTTTTCTCCCCAAAGCCCCCTGGTACATAGTTGTATATTCTTCGTTGTGGGTCCTTCTAGTTGTGGCATGTGGGACGCTGCCTCAGCGTGGTTTGATGAGCAGTGCCATGTCCGCGCCCAGGATTCGAACCAACGAAACACTGGGCCGCCTGCAGCGGAGCGCGCGAACTTAACCACTCGGCCACGGGGCCAGCCCCATAACATAGTACATTTTTAATTGTTTTTTAAAACACTTTGGAAATGCAATGTAATATATGCTTTAATGCAGAAATCATCTTGTCTCTAGAAGTAGTTGAATTACGAAGATATGTGAACTCTAAATAATTATAAGATCAGTTACATATAATAAATATAAGATGAGCCACATGAGATTGAGGTAACGCATATAATACTTAGTAGAACGTTCATATAAGCGTAGCATTAAACTGGAAAGAAAGTAGAGAATCTTCTGTATTAAGGTGATAATTACTATGGAGAAAGATTGATTAAAAAAAACAAGAAGGGGGGCTGGCCCGGTGGCACAGCGGTTAAGTTCGCACATTCCACTTCTCGGAGGCCCGGGGTTCACCAGTTCAGATCCCGGGTGCCCACATGGCACTGCTTGGCAAAAGCCATGCTGTGGTAGGCGTCCCACATATAAAGTAGAGAAAGATGGGCATGGATGTTAACTCAGGGTCAGCCTTCCTCAGCAAAAAAGAGAAGGATTGGCAGTAGTTAGCTCAGGGCTAATCTTTCTCAAAAGAAAAAGAAGGCATAAGAAAACAATATTGAAAATAAAAAAGAAAATAATTACAGCAGTTACATATAAGAAAACAGATACAATAGTCAATGAATACTATTATGCTAATACATTTTTAAAATTTAGATTATATTCATTAATTTCATAAAATGTGTTACAAAATCTCACTCAGTGGAAAACACAAAATAAGAATAATCTTATAACAATTAAAGAGTTGATGTAGTTATTTAAAATCATCCCACAAAAGAAATAATAGGTCCAGATGGCTTTACCAGTAAATTCTACAAAATTTAAGAAACAAGCAATTTCACTCTTATAGAAACTCTTTCAAAGTCTACAAAAGAGGGAATGTTTTCCAAGTAATTGTTGAGGTTTGCATAAAATTATAACAACTAAAAAGTACAGAAAATAGCTATAAATTATTACTCGTAAACTGAAGGAAAAAATTAAAATATTAGTAAACTAATTCTAGCAAGGTATTAAAAAAAGATAAGCTATCATGGCAAAATTGAATTTGTGCCAGGACTGCAAAGAGAGGATATAAATTACAGAACATAATCTGCAAAATAATCCTATAGTAAATATCATAATTATTGGTGAAATGTTGAATGTACCCTGTGTAAGATTAAGTAAGAAAAAGACTAGGTATAATACAAGATTATCTATGTCAATAGAAGGTTAGAAAAAGTCTCTTCATGTCTCAGTGTCAACCAATATCTTAGACTTCAAAAGGAGTACAAGAAAATACCATAAATGTCAAATTTACAAAGGAAATGTTTTAGAACGGGTTTCACACTCTCACTCAGTTTGAGAATATAAAAAAGTCTAAAGCCAAAAAAAGCAATTCACTTATAGGAGAAGAGTTATCAGGCTGATCTCAGCTTTTCAAAGCTGTTTTTACAGGTATAACACAACGCAGTACTGTCTCTAGAGTTCAGAGAAAAATAAAGAGTAAGTCCCAAATTTGATTCTCAGTCAAGATGCCATTCACATATAAATAAAATTAAGACATTTACAGAGAACTCAGAGATGAGACCCTTGAAATGCTAATTAGAAAAACAAAATAATTATGAAATCCAGCCATCCGATAAGTGAATCAAAAATAATTAAAAATGGAGATTTAAATGTAGGTAAAATGACACATAATGGAACACTAACAGAATAGAATGTGTGTTATAATTATTGACAATATAGGCATAATAAACCTAACAAAATAATGACACTGAGGCAGGAAGGTGAGAGGAAATGAGAATAATAATGACCTCATTGGTGATAGCAATGACTATGAATGCTGTGTAAATTCGAAACAAGTAGCAACAAAACAAAACCAAGAAAACCTCAGAACTCATAATGTTATTCATAAGTTTCTTCTTTTAAATTTGGGACATATTTTAGGAAACATTATTTCTTGTGGTGGACAAATATTTATCATATATGCTATCTCTGCACTAACTATTTAATCTTATTCCCTATTTCCATATTTGCACGCATTAGAGTTTTTAACCTTCACTGCGCATTAGAACCACCTACAGAGCTTTTTGAAAAGCTACACATGTACAGGCAACACCCCAAAGACTCTGTTTCAATTGGCCAGGGGTGGGGCATCAGTATATATGTTTTTAAGTCCTCAGGTGATTCCAATGGGCATCCAGGTTTGAAAAACCACTGCTGTGGATGAAAAAGGAAATGAGACATCTCTCTGGATATCAGAAAAGAATCTGCAAAAATTGCATAGCTCTAAGTCAAAGAAGAATTCATCTTCTGAAGGAGCAGCATCACACAATGATACTTAACGTGAGCCTTGGAGCGGAACTGTTTGGATTCAAATTCCTGCCAACTCCTTTCCTAGGAAAATAAACAAAACTTCTCTGCTTTAGTTTTCTGTTAAGTAATAGTAATAATAGTTACCTGATCATGAAGTATATGTAAAATTCTAAATGTTGGCTATTATTATAATTTATCACCGTTTTGTCTAATGTCCAATTAGAACTGTGGTCTACCATATTGAAGAGAAGATGATAACTGAGTCTATCTTTCATTTTGTCGTATTCTAGACATGCTTTCCTTCCACAAGGCTGAAAATCCCCTACTAGTTATTTTATAAATAGTCCTGAGGCTCCCTCCCTTCAAAGAACCGAATAATATTTGTGAATCTTTTTTGAGCATTTTGAAAGCAAGCTAAATATTAGAAGAATTCATATAGAATGCCTAACGTATGGGACTGTCAGAAGGTCACTGTTAACATTACAGCTAAAATTACGAAATTTTAGATAATACATAAAAAAGATAAGAACTTTCCAAAATTGAATTACCCACACAGTAATCTGACATGATGGAATATGATGGTTGGCTGTCTGTCTCATTCCTTAACTTGCCTTTTACAGTGATATCATAAGCACTGACACTTCCTAGACCATTAGAAATGGTGACAGTTTGCCCTGATGATGGGGGTAGGAACAGAAGAGGACGAAGAGGAGATCAGTGGAGTGGAGATGTTGATAAAATCGTTGGTGAATTGATGTATATTTACTTATGTAGTTGTTCTATATTTTAAAACTGTTAAATCATATGTGTATATGTGTGTATGTATATGTATACACACATATATATGTTTATGATTCTATTTCTTAAACTATTTTTTCACTTCAGTGAGCAAATAAGGGTTCCAACCACAAAGATAATAGGGTTTTAATTAATCACCTTGTGAAGATGTTGTGAGTGATAAAAAAAAATTCTCACCTGCCACTCAGGAGATTAGACTCATTTCCAAGTTTCATGCGCTGACTTCCTTCTTCCTACCAGAAAGTAACTAACACGACAGAAGGAATTTGGGCTCTTTTGTTCTCTGCTGCAGCTCTAATTTCTAGAACAGTGCTTGGCATATAAACTGGCACTTAATAAATATTTGTTAAACAAATTATATTTTTAGTGGCTCCTGTTCTTGTTAGAATGTTTAAAAATCAACTGTCATACCAAACTCAGACAAAGATTACCTTACTTTTTGAGTTATTTTATAGTCTTTGTTTTTATACTTAATACTTTTCCATACATTTAGAATTCATTTTGGTATATAGTATATGGTACAGAGTTAACTTTACCTTAATTACAAAGTGTCAGCCAATTGACCTAGCACTATCCACTGAATGAACTAATATTTATTATGGATTTTTAAACACCACATTCATCATACTAACTTCTATTATATACTTTCATTGTTCAGAGTTACCTATTATGTTCAATGCAATTGTGAATATTCCTCTGATTCTTTTTAATAATTTACTATTAAATGATATTAATTATTTAATATTTAATATTTTTCTTTGTAATATATTTTCTTTAACTTTTCCTCTGTATTACTTTCTTCCAAACATTATTATTACAGTGCCAACTCTGGAAACCTAGCAAGTGAATAAAGCATCTAATTTCAGAAAAACATGGTGGTAGACAGGAGTAAGAGGATTTTATATAAGCACATATTAAAGTATACTAAAAAGAAAAAGTTAAAGAAAAAATATTACAAACTGAAAATACTGAATGTGCAACATCATTAGTCACTAAGGAAACACAATTCAACCCAAATAAAATGCCACTTCACACACACCTAATGACTATCATCAAAAAGACAGACAGTCACAAGTGTTGGTAAGGATGTGTAGAAATTGGAACCTTCATACATTGATGGTAGGAAAGGAAAATGGTGCAGCCACTTCAAAAAACTATTTGGAAATGTCTCAAGATGTTAAACATTCGGTTATCATATGATCCAGAGATTCCACTCCTATGTAATACTCAAGTAGAATGGAAAGATATGTACACAAAAATTTTCACATGAATGTTCATAGCAGCATTATTTATAATAGCCAAAAAGTAGAAACAAGTCAACTAGCCATCAAATGATAAATGGATAAATAAAATGTGGCACAGCCATAAAATGGAATATTATTCATCCATGTATGAACTTTGAATAATTTAAAAAAATAGTCTCAGGCCAGTCCAGTGGTGCAGCGGTAAAGTTCACACATTCCGCTTTGGCAGCCAGGGGTTCACCAGTTCGGATCCCGGGTGTGGACATGGCACTGCTTGACAAGCCATGCTGTGGCAGGCATCCCACATATAAAGCAGAAGAAGATGGGCATGGATGTTAGCTCAGGGCCAGTCTTCCTCAAAAAAAGAGGAGGATTGGCAGCGGATGTTAGCTCAGGGCTAATCTTCCTCAAAAAAAAGAAAGAAAGGAAAATAGTCTCAAAGATATTATATGATTCCATTTCTATGAAATATCCAGGATGGGCAAATCAATAGACACAATGTAGATTAGTATTTTCCTGGTGCTAGGGGAGAGAGAAGTGACTGCTAATAGGTACACACTGTATCTGTTAGGGAATGATGAAAATGTTCTAAAATTAGATTGTGATGATGGTTGCACAATCCTACCATCATTTTGAAAACCATTAAATCATACACTTTAAATGGAAGAATTTTGTGGTATTGGAATTACATCTCAATAAGTTATTAAAAATGCACTTGCCATACAACTCAGTAATTTCACTCCTAGGTATTTACCTCAGAGAAATGGAAACATATGTCTATAAAAGACTTGTATGTAAATGAGCCTCATGGAGGCTTTATTCATAACAGCCACAAAATGGAAACAATACAAATGCTATCATTCAGTTAAAGGAAAAAGAAATTATAGAATGTACACCATAAATTCAAAAACATTCACCAAAGTCAACAAATTCAAGACCAATGAGTCTCTCCTCTTCAAAAAGGAAAAAAAAAGGTTTCTCTCTCTGTGCTTTAATTTATAAATCCTTTTATATTTTTAAGGAACTTGACACTGATTTCATGGTTCTTGACCTTTAAGACCACATTCAATACTAAGTCAGTCAATACTGACTCGACATTGAGTGAGGCAAGCCAATGTTGGGTTACCCGATTACATTCTCTACCGCCACAATGGCGAAAGAGTTAAGCTGTAAACTCCTAGCAGACAGATGTTAATACTGATTTATTTAAAGTTAGCAAATGTTAGGGGATAATGGTTGTTAATTGTTGCTTTTAAAAATATATGCTCTCATCTATTTACAAATGTAAAATGGTCTGAGGCCAATTACAACCTGGGGGGAAGGGGGAGGTTCCCCCGACACCACCAAGCAATGCTCAGGACACCAGCAGGGTGTCCTACACTTCAACTCAATTCCGACACTATCTACCTAGAGAAAGCACTGGATTCTACACATAGAAGGCTCAGTCCCACAAGACCACCCTCCACTTCAGACGCCAATCACAGGCCCAGGTTAGCACCTGTGCTGACCAACAGGCTCTAGATCAGAGGTTCCAAGGACCCCCTCCTTGCACTTCAGATGGCAATAGCAAGTCTAGATCATTACCTGTACTTCTGACCGATTGGCTATAAAAAGGGTTCCCATCACCTCCTCCTCCTTCAGGTTTTTTTTTTTTAAAGATTGGCACCTGCGCTAACAACTGTTGCCAATCTTTTCTTTTTCTGCTTTTTCTCCCCAAGTCCCCCCAGCACATAGTGGGATATTTTAGTCGTGGGTCCTTCTAGGTGCAGCATGTGGGATGCTGCCTCAACGTGGCCTGACGAGCGGTGCCATGTCCATGCCCAGGATCCGAACTGGTGAAACCCTGGGCCACCGAAGCGGAACGTGAGAACTTAACCACTCGGCCACGGGACCGGTCCCCTTCAGATTTGATTAATTAACTAGAGCAAATCACAGAATTCAAGGAAATTTACCAGTTTATTCTAAAAGGATACAATAAAAGATACAGACGAACATCCAGATGGAAGAGATGCACAGGGCAAAGTATGTGGGAAGGGGCGAGGAGCTTCCATGTCCTCTCCAGGTGCACCACTCTCCCCACATCTCCAGGTGTTCAGCAACCTAGAAGCTCTCAGAAACCTGTCTTTTTGAGTTTTTATGAAGGCTTCATTACGTAGGCATGATTAATTAAATCCTTAGCCAATGGTGATCAATTCTACCTCCAGCCCCTCCCCCTCTTCAGAGGTCAAGGGGTGGGACTGAAAGTTCCAACTCTCCAATCACAGGGTTGGTTCCCCTGGCACCCAGCCCCCATCCTTAGATGACCTAGGGCATTCGAAAGTCACCTCAGTAGCACAACAAAAGATACCTTTCTCTCTTTATCTATCACTTGGGAAATTCCAAGGGTTTTAGAAGTTCTGTGCTAGCAACTGGGAGGAAGACCAAATATATATTTCTTATTATAATTCACAATATCAGAAAAGGTTAGGAGAAATTAATGCAATGATTTATCATTTCTTACAGGCCATAAAGGTTCATTTCAGATGAAGTCATGTTTCAAGCATAATTCTTAATACCTTCTATTTGGTGATTTTGGTGAAAAAGGAAAACAGCCCCTGACATCTGAGAGCTCGCCTAGTATTATCAGTTGGGCTTTGGTATTGATAGCAGCTGAGCTGATACAGCTAGGTCATATTATTCTCTTATTGAACACAGACAGGCTCACCGAACACCAATGTCATACAAGGTCACTCTGCCACTGTGATGAAGCAGGAGAAAACAAGAGCATTTCATAATCTTATCTAAGCACAGACGAAAACAAGCTCATTATGTAAGCCACAAAATACCAAATACTTCCCCCTCCTGGCTGAACTAGGTGAGCGCGGCTCTTGCCAATTAAACAATTAGCCTCACTGAAGTCTTCCTCCTTCCAGATAAGATTTATTAAATTAATCAGAGGATTACCACTGTCCCTGACAGCATACAATCAAGGCAAATCCCTGTTTCCTTGAACCTTTCCCCAATTTACCTAGGCTATGAACAAATCCTATCATGACTTTCATAATATCCTTTACCTTGAGACACCCCATGATTCTCCATAATGTGTGGTCTCTCTCGTTGTAAGCATTAAAAGAATTTGTTCAACTACAGATGTGTTCCCAGTGGTCTCTGGCTGGAAGGCATTGACACCGAATAGGTATGAATATGAGAGGGAAAGAATGTGGTCCGGCTGTGGGTGAATTTTTATATCCTCCGTTTTCCAGGACACACGGTTATTGCCTTGGTTCACCATGATTTATTGAACCACACTGCTAATCCACTGGAAATGGTTTAACTTTCTGTTCTCACATTTGTTTGACTGCTTGGCCATTTCTCTGAATTTACTGCTGAGCTTCACACTAATCATGACTTCTATATAGTGACTGACAGTCACATTCCCAAAATAAAACATTGTAGATTTAACATTAAAGTGTAAGATTATACCATTTCTATTGTCTGTGTGTATTTCAATCTTGCTACATTGATGATAAATATTTAATGCTAAACATTAAAGGGCTAATTTTATTTTTTTCTTTTTTTGCTGAGCAAGATTCGCCCTGAGCTAATATCTGTGCCAATTTCTTCTACTTTTTAGTATGTGTGCTCCCTGCACAGCATGGCTACTAACAGAGAAGTGTAGGTCTGCACCTGGGAACCGAACCTGGGCCGTCAAAGCAGAGTGCACTGAATTTAACCACTAGGCCACTGGGGCCAGCCCATGGGCTAATTTGGAACTTCTGGAAAAAATATAAAGTTCTTCGTAAATAATGACTATTTTCTGGTTTAACAAAGTTGAAAATTAGACACGTTTGAAACAACCAATGCATACAAATTTAAGACCTCAACACCATACTGGTTTTAAGAATAGACAGCATTATTAAAAGGCCAAAACAACCTCCAAAATGTGTACTGAATATTGTTTACTTTAACAAACTATTATATAATAAATGAAATCAGGGGCACCTTTAGACAGTACATAAAAGATAAATGTTGCCAAACATAACTCTGCTCTGCTAAAGAAAATAGAATAAGAAACATTATTTTTCATTCATAAGAACTATAATTGTTACTTCATGAAAGAATGTTGAAATAAGCATGAGTTAAATAAAAAGACATTATTTTGTAGAATAGAGCTCCTTTGAACAGACAGTTCAAAATGTTCCAATTTCAGGATTTTGTTAATGTGTATGCAAATGAAAGTACTTAGTCCTGTCAGAAATTAAACTTTACATTACAAAATGGTCTGTTGCTGCTCTCAAAATTACCAGGCGATTACAGGATGATAAAATTTCCACTAGCCATCAAATGTAGCAATTGAAGCCAAGGGTCCAAAGGAATCCCATAGAGGACACTCTATCACAGGTGTGATCTACTGAAGAAGATACTGTCACTAAGGTGTGAAAAAATGGTCCATCAGTGAAAAACATTAACTTTAGTGTTGATGATAAAAGGGCTTAAGCACATACAATACACAGAGCTACTGGGAACAGAAGGATGAGTATATAGGAGCAAATGTACCTCTTGGCAAGTACTGAAAAGATCCCCTATTTTCATGAGACAGGGTCCATTCATCACATGGAAAATGCTTTTTGACTTCATAACACTTACAACAAATCACTACATGTTATGGATTTTCAAACACAGGGTGGGTACATTTTCTTTCTTTCTTTCTTTCTTTTTTTTTTAACAGTGGTTCCCAGCAACCATCTGTAGTTAGGAAACGAAGCTTCCCTAAACTTTGATTGACTGCCTGACACCATGTACTCTTGGGCAAATTCATAGAAAGTCCAGGGTTAAGACATCTCAGTCTGCTGCCACAGCTAAATTCGGATGTGCTGATTGAAAGCATGGGACTTTCATGCACTCCAATCCATGGACTTGCTGCTGCCAGACCAAACACTCATTTTATCACAGCAGTCACCAGAACAGCCATTTCCCAATACTCTTCAAGGCCAACACAATAAAGTCCTAAAACATTGCCCTGATATTCAAGGCCCTTGATGGTTGGGCCTCTGAGCCAACTGATCTCAACTTTCCTCCTCGATACTCTTCAACGTGCCTTCCTCTACGAAGAACGCTCCCTCACTTATCACATCCTTCCTAGTTCCATCACTGCAAAGAAATTCTAATGAGAGAAATGTATCTGACCTGCCCTAACTGAGGTAAAGGTGCTGATAAAAAGACTCAGCAGAGATGTAATACGGAAACAACCTGTCATGTTGGTTCCACTGCTATACTCTCAACAGTTTCTGGGAAATCCATAAACAACTAAATGACTCTTTATTTCTTGCCCCATCAGGATGATCAAGGGCAAACTGTCCATAAGCATGATTCTACAAGCTGCCAACTCAACAGTTTACCAAATAACTTGTAAGCAAGGCCCACTGTCTATTCTCTGCAATGTTTTCTCCTTCACTATTGAAGGATAATGTCGCAGGGTACAGAATTCTAGGTTGCCGCATTTTTTTGTCTCTCTCAACACTTTCACTCCACTCCCTTTCTGACTGCATGACTTCTGAGAAGTTGGATGTAATTGTTATCTTTGGTCCTTGTCAGTAAGGTATTTTTTTTTCCTTTAGCTTCTTTCAAGATTTTTTCTTTATCTTTGATTTTCTGCAGTCTGTATATAATATGCCTAGGAATAGAGTTTTTCTGGCATTTATTTTGCTTGGTATTTTCTGAGCTTCCTGGATCTGTGGTTTGATGTCTGATGTTAATTTGGGGACATTCTCAGCCATTATTACTTCAAAGAAATTGTTGTTTAAAAGAAGGACTTTTTGGAAATATAACTGGTGAACGATTTAAAAGCACTAATGAAGCCACTTTTTGTGATACTACAGCCTAATTGTTTCATACTTTAGTATGCATCAGAATCACATGGAGGGCTTACTAAAATACAGATTGCTGGGCCTCAACCCCAGAGTTGCCCAATCAAAAAGTTTGGGGTGCAGCCCTATCCCTCTACAACACCTCTGCATCAAGTTGTAAGCACAGTCAGATTTACCATTGGAGTGGAGTGAGGAGAGCATCAATGGTGAGAGAGAAAAATCTGGGGCACTGAGTATGACTTTTTCTCAGTCCACATTAACCTAAGTGAAATCTTTCACAGAGCCTCTCCTCCTGGACTGCCACAGTTACTAACCATGAGAACATGTACTCGTATGTACTGAACAAGGAAAGTGTCTCCTTTTACCTCAACCATTCAACCTCATCCCGCATTTGTAAAAAAGGTACAAACTGGTAAGCTAATATATATTCAATTATCTGGAATAGGGTAGAAAAATGTATAAAATCTGAATGCATTTCTTTATTCACTATTTGTTCATTTATTTACTCAAACCATATTTGGTATCTGTTATTTTCCAGGCACTGTTCCAGGCTCTGAGAATACAATGGTGAACAACAAAACAGACAAGACTGTTCTTGTGAAGAAGCTCACATTCCACTGGAGGAGACAGACTACGTATATTATTTTGAAAAAACGCTATTGAGAAAAATAGAGCAAGAAAGAGGACTGAAGGATATGCTATTTTAGAGAAGGTATTGGGAAAGCTTCACAAATAAGGTGATATTTGAGCAGGGACTTGAGAGAAGTGGGAAAGGGAATCATGAAAATATCCAGGAAAATAATGTTCCAAGCAGAGGGAATAGGAAGTGCGAAAGCTTTGCAAAGGAATGGGACTCAGTGTCTTAAAAAATAGCAGAGGAATCAGTGTCTATAATGCATTGCTCTAACAAATTAACTTGTAATAGACCATTCTGTTGGTAAAAATAGAACGATAATAATTTTATAACAAATGAACATATTAATTTCAAATATACACATATTTTATAACACTCTGGTTAAAATGTTACTCCTCAGTAATCAAACTACTTAAGCCTTGTTTTTTATATTTTTAATTGGCCAAATACAGTTTTATAGGATATGAATCTTGTTAAGTTGTAGTTTCGAGTCAAATTGTTTGATAATATCAGCATGTCAGTTAGAAGGTAATAAAATAGTCTCCGTTTACTGTTCTCTAATACCAATATATCAATATATCTCTTTCAATCTTGATGTCACTGTGTTTACTAGGTAATGTCTTCAAGTTAAGAGCAACTGTAATTCCAAGTCTCATTTTAAATGACATCTTAATCTTCTTCTTACTTCTAAAGTTTAGATCAAACTCTCGAGGGTTCAGTATAAAAAATAAACTTAATGATTATATGTTAAAACATGACCCATTCTGAACATAACGGGGTTTGTATGTACTTAGAAGAGGGGAGCTGAACTGAAGCCAAAGAAACAACCAATATGCGCACCATCCTCCTTCTCACTATTCAATGCTTATGACGGAAAAGAAAAAATACACAGCTATACTAGCAAATTGGAACTTTTTCAAAAAGAGTTTGAGGCTCTTGAGATAGAAATTTATAGAGCCTCATTCCTCCCGGGCAGAACCAGAGAGTACCCACCTAAACACTGGATCAGATCTACTTATGAAGACCCACTTGTCTTGGCATATGGACCTAATATTACCTACCTTCCTCCAAATTCATGAAGCATTATTGCATTTAGTGATTTACTGTCACGATGACATATAAGATGTTTTCTAGTCAATTTTCAGTTGATCTCAACTAATCATGTACAAGGTTTGAGCAGTGTCACCTAAATTTAATACTTTATAGAGCTGAAAATACCAGCAATGATATTAAGGCTTTCTTTCATTTCCAGAGCATCTCTACAGAATTTTTATCATTTACTCTTCAAAAGAAATTGAAGAAGCATCTTTTATTACTTCCATTTTACATGTAAAGAAACTGATCTCGAGGACGTTAAGGGACATCCTTTTTTGCAGAACAAAGAGTATATGCTGTAGCCACGCCCAGAATCCATGGATTATTCCGAGTCCAGTTCCATGGTTCCCTCTACACTGTCACACTGCAATTTGAAATAATTTGTTTAAAGGAAAAAAACTCACCTTTCTCACAGTCTTTCCATATAATATGTCGGGTATTCTCATAATTTGTGTTCATCCAATTCAGCAGAATCCTTTCAGAATTAGAATATATGTTGCTGGACATAAAACAAGAATTGACTTTTGGTGAATTTTGCATACACATGGGGAGCAGGTTACCGCTGCAATGTGGTACAATCCGGGAAAGTATCAGAACCTGAAATTGGATAAAAGAGAGAGAGAAAACTTTTACTAGACCTGAATGGCAACATAAAAAATTAATATTTGAAAAGTAAATTAAAAATATGACAGGTAGATAAATAAAGGAAGGCATCAGTATTTTCTAGTTAATTACATCCATTCAAGAGTAAAAGAATAGATCAGATGACCCCTTAATGCTCATTTTAAATTTCCAACTTTTTGCTTCTATAGCATCTGGTCTATAAGGCACCACACTATGTAATTTAAAAGAAGCTCATTACCTAAGGGTTCTGGTCACCAATTTCCAATGTGTGTGTGTGTACGGGGTTAGGGGGCTTCCCCACAGCACCAAGCAATTCTCAGACACATGCTGGGTGTCCTACAATTCAACTCAATTCTGACACTATCTACCTGAAGATGGCATCAGATTCCACAGGTTAAGGGCTCAGTCCTACAAAGACTGCCCTCCACCTCAGCTGCCAATCACAAACCCAGGTTGTTATCTGTGCTTCTGACCGAGGGGCTACAGATTGGAGGTTCCCATGACCCCCTCCTTGACCCCTAAGATCTAGTCATTTGCCAAGTCCTATTGAGTTCTACTCAATATTTACGAAAGCTGCCTTTTTCTCATCTTTCCCACTACCACCAGCATTCCCAGCATCAGACACTTAACTATATCCCCAAACAGTTTCAACACTGTACTACAGTGATTACTCCAGAATGAAAAGCTGCTGACACCAATTTTATCTTTAAAACCCTTCAATACCTCTGTACTTACCTTCTGCTAAAGTCCATAAAGTCCAGATTCCTCAGTTTGGTTTAAGGAGTGAACCACAGCCTGATTTCTGATTGGGACTACACTCCACTGCTCTTACTCCCAGCCATACTGTGTTTATTCCTCAGAACATACCATGTTCTATCTAACCTCAGGCATTTCCACACTAAATTCCCTTTGTCTTGAAAAATGTTATTGCTCTGCCCCCCAATAAAATTCATCTACCACCTCCTTCACACAAATTCTATTATCTCTCTCTCTCTAACCTATGACGCACCTTGCCTAGCAAACTCCTAGTCATTTCTCAGTGCTCAGTTTAAATTGATCTTCTTTCTGGAAACCGTCCCCAAGGAAAATTAGGTTCCTCTCTATGTGCACTCAAACTTAGTTCTTTGAGCTTACTTTGTCATAGAATTTGTCATACTTCTTTATAATTATATATATTTAATTGCTTCTATACTCCAGAACACAAAATCCTTGAGAAGACAGACTATATCAAGTTTACTCTTATAATACCAGAGTCTAGTACAGTACCTGGACTATAATAATTGGTGAATAAATTCAGTCAAAAAATATTTGTTGAGCATCTATTATGCAGCTGACACACTATTAGGTTCTCAGTTTGCAAGTGATGCTTGGTTTCTAAATTCATAGGCTTATAGGTTGGGGAAGATGGATTCAATGAACTAAACATATAAGTGAATGCATGCATGAATGAGTGAGTGAATAACGTCCACAAATCAGGATTAGGCCTAGTTTGTCCATAAAGCAGGGCATTTGCTGTTATTCTGTTTTGGAGTCACTCCTCTGTATCAGTGGGCAAAATTATAGATGATGCAGCCTGGAGTTAAAGAAAAAAATGTCTTTTCCCAAATCTAAGCTTTACCGAGAGTCACAAATACCCTCATACATTCTTCTGAGACTTATTCAAGAAAAAAATGGCATTTCTCCTCTTGACATCCAGAAAGAGAGACAGGGAAGGCTGATGGGGGAAGAAGAGGCGGAGAGGAGGAGTAAGTGGGAATCAGGTAGCAGACGGAACTTTCCAGAGGGCAGGCCTGGGTGGCTGGCTGTAGTGGAGGCTTTAGACTGCCAGAGGGCAGCAAGAGGCCCTGGGGTCCTGCGCCCCAGCAGAGAACAACAAAGAAGAAATAAACTTTACATACATCAGATGGTTTTATACGGCCCAAATCAGGTGATCTCGGAAGAAAGTATATAAGCCTGCAAATCTTAGTTTCCTCATCTCTAAACTGGGGATTACTGGTTGTGAAGATTAAACAAGATCACATTTAAAAAGCATTTTGTGACAAAAGTCTTACATATACTACTCACTATTTAGCTTTTAATGTTGTCCTTTCCTGTGAGTGACTAATTGCTACTTCTATTTAACTTAACTTCTGTTTCACCTCTCTGTCCTACAGCTCATCCTGTCTGTGGCTGCAACCTTGAGGACAGAGCAAAAGCCTCTATCGGTCTTAGTGGGCAAGATCTCTAGTGCCACATTTGGAAACCTAGGGAATGATCTCCAGGACTGAAACTAGTGCTTGTTTAAGCAATAAAGATGTAAGGTGTAAAGGCATAAGCTATGTCATGTAAATTTACCCACACATGCAACTTGACATGAAGTAAATTGGAGAATGTCATCAACACCTGGTCTCACCTATAGTTGTATGATTCCTAGTGAATATCTTTCCAGAATAACTCTATAGCAAGAGTCTACTATGTCTTAGAGGTGGAGACCATAATTTTCACCAACATCCATTCTTCTATCCTTCCTTTAAGTGCCAGAATACACCTATAGCTACTAATTTTAGAGACTACATTTCTCGACTTCCCTTGAAGCTAGATGTGATCATACGACTAAATTTGCCCAATGGAATGTGAAATGGAAATAATGCATTTTTAAGGTGACATCCTTCAAAGGTATTTTTTTTTTTTTTAAAGATTTTATTTTTTTCCTTTTTCTCCCCAAAGCCCCCCGGTACATAGTTGTGTATTCTTCGTTGTGGGTCCTTCTAGTTGTGGCATGTGGGACGCTGCCTCAGCGTGGTTTGATGAGCAGTGCCATGTCCGCGCCCAGGATTCGAACCAACGAAACACTGGGCCGCCTGCAGCGGAGCGCGCGAACTCAACCACTCGGCCACGGGGCCAGCCCCCCTTCAAAGGTATTTACTTGCCCTCCTCTACTCCTTTATCTGTTCTCGCTTGTTTTGAGAAACTGACCTAGAGATGAAAACCTAGAAGATAGAAGAGACACCCCACTATCTATAAAACACTTGCTTCTCAACAGTCCTATGAGAAAGAAAAATAAGAATTCTATCTTACTTGAGCCATTGTGTTTTTTAATCTTTTACAGCAGCATTACCTATACCTTAACTAATACACTATTCATATAAATCAACCAAAAACCCAAGCAGTGAACAAGAGTGGAAGTGTTACCTTGTATGTCTGAAGGAATACATCTGTCCATGCCCGTTTACTACAGGCTTCAAACTTACTCATCTCTATAACAATGGAAGGCTCTTCCTTAGGTACATAGGAACTCACAGGGAAGGTATTGGTGGAAGACTTTTAAGAAATAAAACATTACAACATGAATTAAAATGCAAGGCAAAAGTAAGTCCAAAATTTTAACTATTTAGTTAGCACGTAAGCTTTTTTCTTTCTTTTTATAAAACCTTTGCATGCCTTTTTTATACATTCATCAAGATCTCTAATTCTCCATGTGCCAATAGTAGAAACTACCCACAGAGGTAACTTTCTGGAACACATAGCCCCTTACTGAGGTCACAGATTTATTCATTCAACGCATCTACTGCCTCACTGCGTGGGAGAAGTGGTAGAATGAGATGCCAAGCTATTCTGAATTCTGAGCCCCCAAAAGAGCCACACCCTTTGGATTAAGCCACAGGAGCTCAGCAGAGTGCCAAAGAACAGACCCCTGAGTCTCTCACTCATGTCTTGTGGTAAAGGCATAACAGTGGCGCAACTAAAGAAGCGATGTCTCAACGCCTGCAGGCTTCTCAAAACAATTCCCCTTCTCAGTAGGTTCCCATAAAATGAACTGTATTCTTTGAAAAAACAATAATGCATATCTTGTCTAATTTCTTTCTGTTTTCCCCTAAAATTGAAGAAGGGAAGTGGCAAGTGGTGGGGAAATTAAACCAGGATTTTCTTTGGAAGATACATATTCTAAAAATTTAAGAAGAAATTCACATAAGCATACACCATTCTTCATTTCTAAATCCCCTAAAAGAAGCAATTATTTATATATTTATGAAAGCCATGTAATCGTTTTTGTATAAGAACTCCACTGAGATTTTTAGACAAAGACAAAAAAATATATATATGTGCTATCCAGAGAGGCATAATCCTTAGGATATTTCATAAACAAAAAAATCAAGGATTCTAAAATGCAATCTTCTAGCAAAGACCAAAAACCAGTAAATTCAATAATAACTGTGCAGATTGTTTCTAGAAATTATATTCCCTTACTGTAATTTCAATCCACTTCTTATAATCTTCCGGCTCAAGCAGAAATTCTGGCAGTACATGAGAAATACATGCTCCTTGAGTACTAAGATTGAAAAAGAAAAATCAAATTATTATAGTATAACATTCAAGATGCATTTATCACTTGCATTTGAACTTCAAGTACATTATTTCAATGTCATATAGTTTATTTAATTTTAAAATTTAAAATTTACATAATTAATTTTTAAAATTTCCTGTAACAATGAAACGTGTATATGATGTTTCCTTTACAGAACTGATTAATGAGAAAGAACTTACTAAGTGCCTGTAATCATCCACATCTACTCATATGTTAATGGGATATAAAGAGTTATATGACTCAGCCCCTGTTGCCAAGGCACTAACCATTTTAATGTTGTTATAATATTATAAAATTGGAAATATATGGAAAAAGTTTGAATACAATAAAACATCTAATAAGCAGATCATTAGTTACTCAATGTTCATTTAATGCCTATCACCTAAATATAGAAAACCTCCAATATAACATAATCCACACTTATTTTTCCAAGGAGAACATCCAAAAATTGTGGCCTCTTTGATTATGTAAACTTGTAGTGGTATATCTGAAGCACCAAATATCTATTTATATTATTTTATACATTTAAAAGCATATGTACACACACATTTATATGTATATCATTTATCACATTTAAGATTATATATTTTTTTCACTGTCAAATTTCTTGAAATATTTTTATCCAAACTCTTCATATGCATGTCCATCACCAACAGAACCACTTTAGAGACATCTAATATAGTTTTGGCAGGAGAGTTTCCTAGTGGGGATTTGGGTGTTTAGGTCTAACTCATTTAGTGAGACAGAATACCACTCACCATAAGCATTTAATAGAGATGAATGCCACATTTAGTATTCGACTCTGGAGACACACTAAGTTTGCAGTCCTGTAACTACTGAGAAGTGGGAAAAAGAAAAAGCAGAAAGGAGCCTGAAAAGGATTCTGAAAGCTCAAACCTGGAAGATAGCACAGACGAACAGGAGAAGAGAGACGTGAGGAAGGGAACCCTGTGGGACTGAAAGCAGTGAACACAGTTTTGAGTTGTTAAGTTTGAAGTGGCCCTAGGCCAGTAGAAGCTGGTGGAAGAAATCATGCTGCAGACATAAAGCTCCTTTGTTTGGAAATCAAGTATCATCCCTTCTCTTTGATTTTCACACATTACCCATCTGCATCTACATTATTCCTATGAATCTGCATTATATTGGAATTACTGTAGGTTTAAATAAAATCTAATTTTAATGGAACACCACCCCTTAGCAGGCGTACCCAACGTAAAGTCTATGAAAGAACTCAATGAGATGATGTCCCATTAAGTTGAAATTCGAGAGAGTGAAACAAAGACAGATAGCTCAGAGACATGTGAAGAAACTGGAGTACTTCCTTGCATCCAAAGCCAAGACAGGATTGCAGGAGGAACGGATCACTTTTATCAAATGCTACTGAGAGCCTAAGGAAAACTAGCAGGGAACCATTACACTGAGAGCTTCTTGAGGAGGAGACCACATGGTATGCAGTTGAGCACTCCACAGTATCCAGGAAAGAGTACGTCTGCAGTAAAAAGTTGAGGATAAAGAATGCATTTTTGCATTATTAAAGACAACAGGCCAAAAATGGAGTTGCTTATGCTAAGCCCTATGTCACCAAACTGACACTGAATTAAAGTTTCAGCTCTCTCAGAAATGGAATCTTCAATTAGTCAATCAGGAATCACCTGATAAGCATTAGTTAGATTATTTGCCGGATAGATCCATGCCACCCCAAAAAGAAAGTAACCTTACAATAACTGATGTGCTTTTTTTGCTGTAGGGGTGAAAAAATTTTCCCTTCTTCCCTTCTAGGTTCTTTGGCTGGTCTAATAATCAAATTGACATAAGACAGACTAACAGGAGAAAAACAAATTTAATTATGTACCTACAGGAGCTGTACAAAGACACGAAGACTCAAAGGCAGTCAGGCAATTGAGGTTTATATACCATCCTGAGCCAAGAAGAAGGAGGTAGGGGTCTGGGGCTTCAAAGGGGAGGAAGACAGTTCACAGGAAAATGAGAAGAACAAATGTTTGGTAAACAAATGTTTGCCATGCCATGCCAATAAGTCTTCCTGATATAAAAAGTTACATCTGGAAATAACTCTCTTTCTGGGCCAGGTCCACTACCTAAATTCTTTCAGGCAGTTAAGGGAGAGGTAAAAAGTCTTTCCTGAGTCTGCTCAGTCTCAACTGCCTTCAGCTCAAAACGATCCATATACCAAGTGGCACATTTTGGGGTGGCGTATTCTGCTCCACCTCATTGCCTAAGTACGACTTCCTTGTTCTTGCTCCCTTCTGCCTATAAAGTCTCTTGCCTGTGTAGCTCTTTGCAGTTCCTTTCTCTTAGATTGGATACTGCCCAATTCATGAATTGCTAAATAAAGCCAATGAGAGCTTTAAAATTTACTCAGCTGAATTCTGTTCTTTAACAGCATTTTACAGATTCTATTATGAAGTGAAGGGTAGTGATACTGGCTCAACACAAGGCTGACACAAGGGAAGCCATACTGTAGAAAAGAAACCATACTGTAACTTTGAATGACCTCTGACTAACTATCCCAGCTGGATATGCACCCTCCAGGAGATCCACCTGCTCTGTAGATTTTATGACCCCTGCTTGTGTATGTACCTCCCAGCTGCGATAAGATGATAACTTTGTTCTTTTGAGTTCCTTAGGAATGTGATGACCCCCACACAAAGACAGAAAGTCTATGCTGATAGCCATCATCAATGACAACTGAAATACCTGGTGTGGCAACTCCCAGTCTGTAACACCAGAGGGTCAACATTCCTAACCCCCTCCCCTATAACTCCCTGGCCTATATAACAGCTTCAAGATTCTGCACCCCCCTCAAGATGATTCTTTTGGATATTAGTCTCCCCATCTTCCACCTTGCTAGCAAGCTGTAATAAAATTCTTTCTCTCCTACCACCTTGCCTCTCGACTGTTGGCTTGTCTTTGTGGCGAGTAGTACTGCCCTTTTGGCAGTAACAGTAGCAGAATATGCCACCCCAAAATATGCCTCTTTGACATACTGATTATTTTGAGAAACTGCAGACAGGAGAAGCTCTGAAACCAGAGTAGAAGTTACCCTGTTGTAAGGGAAATCTACATTTATAAGGGAAATTTACATTAGAAAGGGGGCCTATACTAGGAAGAGAGCTATCACCAGAGATCCCTTTTTCACCTGAGAGACTTATCTGAGGGCAGGGCAATCTCTGTTTACCAAACATTTCCTCCTCTCACTTTCCAGTGAATTCCCCTCTCACGCACACTGTGAAGTCCTAGACCCCTATTCCTTTCGTTAGCTCAGAATGGCACATAAGCCTGAATTTTCTGGCTGCTGTGGAGACTCATTTCTTTGCGGGGCTACCATACTTAACGGACATAATTAAAACTGCTTTTTTTCTCCCGTTAATCTCTCTTTTATTATGGAGGTATTTCAGCCAAGAACCTAGAAGGGAAGCTTATTTTTCCTCCCCTACATGAGACTTGTTTCATTTTGAATATTTCTCAAGGCTTAACTTTATCAGTCCATAAGATACTATTTACAATTATGTTTTGTCAATAGATTTTATGCTTTGTCAGTCAGTAGTTTTTATAGAGTTGACTGTCACAACTGATTTGACTACACTTTCACAGGTTAGGTTTTCTATTTGAATATTTCTTCTGAGTTTGCACTAAGTAGAACAAAATAAAATTAGATGTGATGAGTTATTCAATTCTAAACTTAATCTCCAAAATTACAGTTTCTCATTTATTGCACAAAATAGATTTAATTTCACTTGTACAAAAGTCCTCACTCACTGACATCAAATTTAAATGGTGACGCTAATAACATTTATGATTATTTTGAATTTTAATACATTTATTTCCATCATGACACATATGCACATGATTAATGACCCAATTTTATTAACCATACTGCCACTTTCAAAATGTTGGGGAGTTTTATCACAGCCAACATATCCTGATAGGCATGTATTTGCTGATAAAAGAGCAATCAATTTGAATGGCTTGGCTTTAATGTCAAAATCATTCTTCCCTACCTGCATCCTCGCACCATAAAATGTCAAAACAGAAACCACCCATGTTAATGTCAACAGAACTGGGAGCTATGCCAACATAATACTACAAGAATAACACGATGATCACAGGCACCAGAGAGTGTAATGATCCTCTCAGAAACGGTTTGATTTCTACAATGCACAAACAATAAGGATTTATTTAAGTATCCAAACCTCCTTCTTTTGCTCACAGTTAACATTTCATTAAATTTTAAAAGCACAACTAACTTTCTAAAATAAAAATGGGCTTAGAGGGCCAGCCCCGTGGCCGAGTGGTAAAGTTTGTGCGCTCCGCTTTGGTGGCCCAGGGTTTGGCCAGTTCAGATCATGGGTGCAGACACGGCACCGCTCATTAGGCCACGGTGAGGTGGCGTCCCACATGCCACAACTAGAAGGACCCACAACTAAAATATACAACTAGGTACTTGGCGGATTTGGGGACAAAAAACAGGGGAAAAAAAAAAGAATGGACTTAGAATTTTTGCCTTATTGAATTAGAGTATTTACGTTATTGAATCAATCATCAAGGACCAAGAGTAGGAAGTGGTAAAATTAAAAGAAAAGTCATGTGTTTTTTATGTTAAACTTATAAAAATTTAAATAGAGTTCCCACTTTATCTAATAAGGACACTCTTGATAAATACTGGTTTTCCGGCATTCTTATGTCAACAAACATTTATTTCTAATAGAACAGATTTTTAAAAGATTCTATTTCAATGATAACGACATCACAAGAGTCAGTTTTCAGTATGTCACTAACAGTGACCATATTGGAATTATTTAAGCAAACATTTTAGCATATGAAAGCCATAAATCATAATTTATTGCATTTAAATTAATAATAATCATCATCTACTATGTGCAATGTCATACACTTTTTATCATTTCTAAATCTTTTACCAACCAAGCAAGTTTGGGAATTATCACCCTCCATTTTACAGATATTGAAATTGGAGCTTAAACAGGTTAAGCAACTTGCGCAAAGTCACAGGAGGACTAAAGAGCCAGACTTTAAGCCCGTATCCACCTGATTCAAAAGCCATGGTCTTACCCAATTTCAGTGTGATCTTCTTGAATCACTTTGATTATTGCTTTGAAACATTCTCATTCTTAGATGCAATTCCATTAATAAGATACCATAATGGTCATGCATGAGTAAGAAGAGTATAAAGTTTCTAAAGAAGTAAAATCACAAATGGGATTAAATTTACTTGCAAAGGAAAGTGAGTTGGTTTTTCGAACTGGATTTATTTTGGTGAATGGATTTTTTTTTTAAATCAATGGAATTAGAAAGTAAGAGTTACAGCAGTTTTATATTATGTGATATCCTACTTTCAGTTTCAATACAGGGAACATGGTGTTAACGTTCTTCCTTTAGTTTTATATTGTAAAAACTATAAACCAAAAAAGTTTTCTTCAATGAAAATTAACAACATCATAAAAAGGATTATTGGTTATAAACAAATGAAATTATATCAAAGGATATTAGTCACTGTATTAGTCAGCTTGGGCTGTCACAACAGAACGTCACAGGTTGGGTAGCTTAAACAAAAGAAATATATTTCATCACAGTTCTAGAGGCAGGAAATACAAGAACAAGGTGCTGGAAAAATTGGTTTCTGGTGAGGCCCTTCTTCCTGGCTTGCAGAGGGCTTAGGGTCCCACCTTTATGATGTCATTGACTATAACAACATCCTTAAAGGTCTTATCTCCAAATACAGTCACATTGGGGTTAGGGCTTCAACAAGTAAATTTTGGAGGGAGACAGTTCTGCCCATGATAGGCACAAATGACAGGAAAGATTAAGCATATTCAGCCACAGCAACATGAAGCTTATTGTAAAATATAACACTCAATTACATAATGTTTTTTATAATCCAAGACACATGGCATTGTCATGGGCTGAACGGTGTCCTGTGTTGAAACCTAAACCCTCAGTACTTCAGGATG
This sequence comes from Equus quagga, assembly GCF_021613505.1. Taxonomy (NCBI): domain Eukaryota; kingdom Metazoa; phylum Chordata; class Mammalia; order Perissodactyla; family Equidae; genus Equus; species Equus quagga. Next base: position 93,714,083 of record NC_060276.1, read on the forward strand.
TGACTATATTTGGAGTTAAGGCCTTTAAAGAGGTGATTAAGGTAAAAGGAGGCCATTAGGGTGGACCCTAATCCAATCTGACTGATGTCCTTATAGGAAGAGGAAATCTGGACAGACATCAAAGACGTGTGCACACAGAGGAGAGACCACGTGAGGATGCCGAGAGACGGCAGCCATTTGCAAGCCAAGGAAAGAGGCCTCAGAAGAAACCCAATCTGCTAACACCTTGATCTTGTACTTCCAACCTCCAGAACTGTGAGAAAATAAATTTCTGTTGTTTAAGCCTTCCAGTCTGCGGCATTCTGTTATGGTAGCCCTAGCAAATTAATACACATATGATGGAATAAATCCCTTAACAATTAAAGTTAGATTTAAGAGTTCATAGTTTAATACTATAAATAAAGTTCAATGTATAACATTTATAGTACACATCCCACCTTTCTCCAATTTGACTGTCTCTCACTGATTACACCTTCTCTCTTGGAATGCAAATCCTTTACCTTTTCCTCTTTTACCCCAATTTTTATATTTCACAAAATTTTCCTCATTCTTATCTGACTCTCCTGAGACCCAATTTCAAAATTTTATTCCTTTCACCACACAAACTCAAAAATCAAATTCTGTGAAAGACAATGATAATAAATAAACATTTAATGAGCATTGGCCCCATTCTGTTATCAATCACCTTGGGTGTTAGAGACGCCAGATGAAGGAGATGTGCTTCCTGCCCTCAACATACTCACAGATTAGTGGGGTACCTCACTCATGAATGTCAGTGGTGCTGAAAATAATTTACAGAGTTATACACAGCTGTGCCGTTTTCCTTAACTGATATAATCTTTCTCATTCTCCCACCGAGACTCAGCGGAGAGGAGTAGAGAGAAACTGTAGACTGGAATCTTCACCATATCTTAGTCTCTTCTAACCCGAACAGTCTCTTTACAGTAATTCTGTTCTTTGGGATGAACGATCAAAATTTCAGACCTCCCATCCCCCCACAAGATGGCATCTGGGAAGAGGTAGATTTATTGTCTAGTTAATACAGTTTCAACTTCACGTTTCTTCACTTTCGTGAGTCTCTGCTAAAGCCATGTATCTAATTTTTGAATTTGATATTATTATATAAAGGAGGGATCGCCCAATTGAGTAAGGCCTCTCAGAACATGGAGCAGCCCTGCATTTGGGCTTACATGAGGTAGGTGAGAGGGACTCTTGTATCTGGACATGCAGGTCTGTGACTGCTTTTCTGGATCTTCAGTCTCTTTGGCAATGCCCCCCTCTGCCTGGAGCATAGCTGTCATGTGGGCATCTGCTGCTGAGGCCTGAGATGGGGATCTTGTGTTTCTCCTCTTAGGCCCCATCAAGGACCAAGAGGTCCCTCATAACTGACTCAGCCACTCCCCAGGCCTCATATATTTGTCATTCATATTGTGGCTTCAGAGACAGTCATCCCTACCCTTTTGCCTCTTCAGTAAAGTCCCTCTCATTTAGTCAGCTTCCATAACAGGCTGCCTGGGTCTTAATGCAGTCACCTTCAGTGACTTAGAAACTTCTAGATCCCTTCTAAGCCACATGAAACTCAAGCCAGTTTTGGCTATTGATGTAGGCAAAAGAAGTGATATAAATTCACCAGCACTCCCCTCAGACTTTTATTAAACATTGCTTTTCCATTTCTTGGCCACTCACCATTTAACTTCTGCGGAGGAACACAGATATTATGATGACAAGTAGTTTCCCTATATTTTTTATCAATCATTTATGGAAATTTTCATCTATTATTTTAATATTAAAAGACTATAACTACGCAGACTAAAAGTTCACAGTATCCATAACTTGAGATTATACTAACAGTAACCTGAGGAATAAATTTATTGGTTTCATCCCCTTTTTGTTCAATGGATTTATATATTCGCCTTATATGAGGATTCTCAAAATGAGGTCATGAGCCAGAAGTATCAGTATCACTTGAAACTTGTTATAAATGAAAATTAACATGATAAACTCTGTGGGTAAGGGCCAGCAACTTGTTTAACATGCCATCCCAGTGATTTGGATGCATGAGAAAGTCTGAGAATGATTGCCTTAGATTATAAATTCAATAGCTCATGAAATACTTATTTTCTATTATTTTTCCAAGGTATATATTACAGGGTTATGTATATAGTAGAAACTTGGCAAATATTTTATAATAAGACAAATAATATCAAAGTCTATCTGTCTATCTACCTACCCATCTACTTACTTATCTATCTAGCCAAGTCACAATTACATCTTTAAATTAGCACATCCGTGTTTTTACCTGAGAAAGTCAAGAAGTGAAGAATGTTGCAAACGAAGTTGAAGCACCCTTTCAGTGTGATCCATAGGTAAAGACTGACTAGAATTAATGCCATCTGGCATTTTTCCACTCAGGTGGAGCATCACATCATAAATGGTCTTATTATATTTCGAAAAGTCATTATGTACAGATTTTTTGGATGACGAGGGTGATGAGCAGCATCGTATTTTATACACATCCCTATGGGAAAACAAATTCAAAATTTTTTTAAAATCTCAAAATGTTATGTTATGGAAAAGAAAACATGCTTGATGACTAAATAAAATCCTATTTAAAATGAAACAAGAAAGAAATTACAAAATTCACTTTATTCAGCTACCCTTTGTTAGTAAAAATTAGATTTTTTAATAACCCCTGAGTTCTCCAGTATCTTGTTTTAAACACATACCATTATTTAATGTTATAATTGTCAAGTCTGAAAGACTGGACTATGATTAGAAAATCTAAGTGCTTTGCAGAAACAGTACAGAGGTCAGATCCTGGACCCATCACCTACTAGCTGCCTGAGTATGACAAGTTAAACTCATTGAACTCAGTTTTGTACACTATAAACTGGAGATGATAATGCCTATAATAGTTCCTAAGACAGATTTCAAATGTTCATCACACATGTATATGCAAAGACAAATTTACACACATTTTCTCAATATTTGTATTTTAATACTTAGAAGGGCACATCCTGCACATTGGCCACATGAGTAGGGATTCTCATTTTAAAGATAAAGTCCAGAGATCTATTGTTTCCATATATTTGTCTGTTCTTTAAACAAGACAATGCAATCTCTATTTCCTGATAGATCCTGCACCAAGTTATGATGCATGTTAATTTTTAAATGGAGTAAAAAATTCCAACCAATCTTTGCTGTCTACAGTTTATCCAATATCTAATACTATACTATTTGTTTGCTGGCAATCAGAGTCACAAATGTATCAGTAGCTTAGACTGACAAATAAAATGTGCCCAACGGGCCATTTTGAATGGGAGTTCTCCAGTTTGGTAGCTAGTAGGTCTGTCTCACATATTACAGGAGAAAGTACATTGATTTAGGTAAGGGTTTGATGACCATTGCTCAAATTCTGGCTCTTCCTCTTACTGTGTAATTTTACGGAAGTTACTTGACCTTTCTGTTCCTCATCTTTCTCATAAGTAATATATATAATAGAGTTAGTATATCCTGAAGTTACCAAAGAAGCAAACAAATATTTAAATATTTCATGGAGAAAATTCACACCATCATGGGCCTTAAAATATGTCTACAAAAAATTATGAAAAAGATAAATAGTCTAAAGAGAATTAAAACATAACCAGACAATGACTAAATAAGAAGGATAAAAAGCAACAAGATGAATACAAATGGAAAGAAACAATAAACAATATAAACAGATACACAGGGGACCCAGATATTATGGTTGTAAGATAAAGATTTTGAAGTAACTGTATGTAGTATGTTTAAGATTGAAAATTTTGTCATTGAACTATAAATTATATAAAAAATGACCAATGGAAAATTTAGAAATAAACAAGTTCAGTAAGTAAAACTAAGAGAGCAACGGATAAGCTTCACAGCAGATTAAATCAAGCAAAGAGAGAATTAATGCATGGGAAGACAGGCCATAGGAAAGTATCTATACTGCAATAGAGAGGGACAAAAGGATGGAAAATACACAAGAGTGAGCAAAGGAGAGGAGTCCGAAAGAATGCAGGAGTCACATAATTTGAAAAAATGTTTGTTGAGAACTTTCCAAAATTGACAATAAAAAATAAAACCACAGATTAAAGAATAACTATGAACCCAAATAAGAATAGCTACAAAGAATACTTTTCTCACCACATCAGAGTGAAGCTGCTGAAAACCAAATATAAAGAGAAAATCTTAAAGGTGCTACAAAAAAAAGATAATACCTTCAAATCAGTAAAAATAAGGATATCAGATGATTTCTTAACAGAAAAAGTAGAAGACAAAAGTGAATAATACAACTTAAATATGCTGAAAGAAAATAACTGCCAATGTAGAATCCTATACCAAACAAAACTATACAATCAGAATAAAAGTGAAAAAATACAGCTATTTTTGGAAACAAACTAGAAAAATTTGTTACCAATTGACCTTAAATAAAAGATCTAAAGAGAATTACTTGAAAGGAAGAAAATAATCTTACACAGAAGATCAAAGATACAAAAAGAATGAAGAATAATGAAACTGGCAAATGTATGAGCAAATATTGACTGGTTAAACAATAATAATATCTCAGGTATATACATAATTACAATACACAACAACAATGGCATATGTCAGGAGACAAGAAAATAAAGTTAAAATATCATAAGTCCTTGCAACACGAGGGAAGAAGATAAAATTATTAATTAGTACAAGACTTCTTATATGCTGTAATGTCACTCATCAAGAAAACAAGAAAAACACATTAACTTCTAAGCTAGCCAGGGATAAATCACGAAATAAGAAAAGAATATTTAATCAATCTAAGAGAAGGCAAAAAAGGAGAGAGAGAATGTGGAGTAGACAGAAAAATAGAAGAACTTAAAAACATTATAGATTTAAATTCATATTTACAGTAATTATATTAAATTTATGTGAACCATAAACTTGAATGAAAAGACAAAGATTCAAAGAATAACACGAAACAAGCTAAAGATAGGGTATACAAAAAGACATAACCAAAAACATAGGAAACAAAAAGATTTATGAAAAAGATACAAAAAAAGTTATGTAAATATTAACTAGAAGTAATGTATCTACATTAATATAAGGCAGCTTAGAATTTAAGGCACAAAGCATTACTAAGTATAAAGACAGACATTCCATATGCATAAAAGTTTCAGTACACCATGAAGGTGTTACAGTTGTTCATTTGAATGCACTTGGTAACAGCCTCCAAATGTATAAAGCAAAATTGATGAAATTAAAAAGGAACAGACAAATACACAAATATAAGTAGAGATTTTAATGACTTCATGCTAGCAACTGGTAATTTAAAAATCAGTAAGCACATATATTAAAGAGTATAATAACCAAACAAGGTTTAATGTACAAACATGGAAGATAGCTTTCCATAACTACAAAATACAAAACATTTTCAAGTTGAAATGTTTACAAAAACTATATAAATGCTGGCCAATAAACAAATGTCAAAAAATTTCAAAGAGGATGGTCTCGGACCTCAATGAAATTACACTGACTATCAATAACAAAATCACCAAATATAAGCTTCTAAATAACCTTTTTAAAATAAATGGCATTGGGGCTGGCCCGGTTGCACAGTGGTTAAGTTCGCATGTTCGGTTTCGGCAGCCCGGGGTTCACCAGTTCGGATCCCGGGTGCGGACATGGCACCACTTGGCAAGCCATGCTGTGGCAGGAGTCCCACATATAAAGTAGAGGAAGATGGGCATGGATGTTAGCTCAGGGCCAGTCTTCCTCAAAAAAAAAATGGCATTGGAAATTAGAAAAAATATGAATGGGATGAAAATAATACATTACATATAAAAATATGCAATTCAGGGGCCAGCCCTGTGGTTGAGTGTTTAAGTTTGCGTGCTCTGCTTTGGCAGCCCAGGGTTTCACTGGTTCAGATCCTGGGTGCAAACAAGGCACTGCTCATCAGGTCGTGTTGAGGTGGTGTCCCACATAGCACAACCAGAGGCACTTACAACTAGAATATACAACTATGTACGGGGTTGGGAGGGGGAGGGTGCCTTTGGGGAGAAGAAAAAAACAGATTGGCAACAGATGTTAGCGCAGGTGCCAATCTTTAAAAAAAAAATCCAATTCAGATAAAGCCAAATTTAGAAGAAAATTTATAGTTTAAAAATTATATTTTTTCAGAATCAAAACATAACTAGAAATAAAAAAACTTCATAGACTGATAAAGGGTTTCTATAAAAAGCACAGAGTGAACCTCATACTTAATGAAAAATGTTGAAAGGTTTTCTCAAGATTGAGATTAAGAGGAGGATGCCTACTACTTAATATATAACTAGAGATCCCAGCAAATGTAATAAGGCAAGAAAAAGAAATCAAAGATGTAAGAATTGAAAAAGAAAGAAAGCGATTATTTGCAGATGACATGTCTTTAGAAAACACAAAAAAATACCTACAGATGAATTAGAATTAGTAAAGCACCATAAAAACACAGTTGGATAGATGTCAGAATATGATAATTAACATTATTTATACATGGCATATAGAAAAACAAAATAAAATTGAAAAAAAAGGGGCCTTTTGCCAAAACTTCAAAAAATACTAAATAACTAGGGATAAATCTACCAAAATATGTGCAAGAACAATAACTGAAAACTAAATCATCACTAAGATAAAATTTAAATGACCTAAATAAGAGAAGATATAAGCTCTGTCCTTTTCTACTAAGGCAATATTGTAAAGATGTCATTTCCTTCTAAATTTACCATAGACAAGGTTCAATCACAATCAAAATACTGGCAAGGTGACTTTTTTCTTTTCGGTAGATATTTATAAGTGATTCTAATATTTATATAGAAATGCAAATGGCATAATTACCTAAGAGAATATTGTAGACTAACAAACTTTGAGTATTTATACAAGTAGATATCAAGAACTATAAAGTAATAGAACTTAGGACAACTTGGTATTGATGCAAAAGTATACAAATTGATCAAAGGAATATACTACACAGATTCACAACTATACAAATACTTGACTTATGAGAAAGGAGGCACTGTAGAGTGAAAAGGGAGGAGGAAGGATGGTCTTTTCCCTAAGTGCTATTGAGTCAATCGGATATTCATATTTTCAGAAATAGGGAAAAATAAAATATACTTTGACCTTTATTTCACAACATACACAAAAGTAAATTTCAGGAGGACTGACTATCAAACATGAAAGACAAAACAACGAAACTTCCAGGAATAGCAAAAGAGGATATCTTCACCTCTCAGGGACAGAAAGATCTCTTAAAGGGCAGACAAAAGCAATAACCATTAAGGCAAATATTCAAAAATTAGACTACGTTAAAATTAAAGAAAAGATATTTGTAATACATACAACCAACAATAAATTCACATACAAAATTCGAAAACTTGCTACAAATAAATATGGAAAAAAGAGAATCCATTTTTTTAAAATGAGGAGAAAACATAAACAGGCTCTTTATGATACAGCATTTCCAAATGACAAAGAACATGGAAAAATTTTCTTAATGCCGATAGCAGTAAGATGTCAATTCAAACCACACATACCAGAAAGAGCTAATATTGAAAAGATTGACAATATTAAATATTTCTTAGAATACAGAGAAACTGGAACTTTCATACATGACCTGTAAGAGTGGAAATTGGTACAAGCACCTTGGAAAATTGTTTGGAAGTACCTCCTAAAGGTGATCCTATTTCTATCTTATGATCCAGCAATTTTACTCTTACATATATGCCTTTCAGAAGTATCTATACCAAAAGACATGTGCTAAAATTTTTATAGTAGCATTATTCATAATAGAAAAATCTGGCAGCCAACGAAATGTCTATCAAAAGGAAAATGAATAAATTGCAGAATATTCATACTATGGCCTAGTGTGCAGCATTAAAAAATAAACTACTCCTAAATGCAAATATATATGAATCACGTGAACATAATATTGAGCAAAAAAATCCAGACACACAAAAAAATGCAAACTCTATGATTCTTAGTATATAAAGTTCAAAAACAGACAAAACTAATCTCGTGTTAGAATTCAGGATAACGGTTGCCTCCTTGAGAGGCAGATGGGGATGGAGGAGGTGGAGGGGATTTAGGGATGTTAGCAATGCTCTACTTCTTGGCCTAAGTGGTGGCTACACTTGTGTGTTCACATAGTTATAATTCTGTCTGTAGGTTACATAACAATAAAAATTATTAAAATTCAAAGAAACCTTAAACTCTGGAGTTCACAGATCTATGCTTGGGTGATAAAACTTAAAAAAAAAAAAAAGAGCAAGAAAATGATTACCCTAAAAGTCAGGCTAGTAGTTTCCTTTCAATTGTAGAGATTTGGTAGTGTTGTGAGGGTCACAAAAGTTTCTGGGGTGCTGGCAAAATGATGTCTGCACAATGGTTTGCTCTAGGAGTAAATTGAGGAGTAGCACTTGGTTTGTGAACCATTCTCTATGTGTGTTTTAGTTCATGACTTAAAAAACCAAGAAGAAACAGCTTGGGTCCAAGTTCCTCTCGGAAATGAAGATTGTCCGAAATCAGCTAGTTAAAATCAGTGTGGAGAGGTTTGTTAGAGGAAAAGGCGACACTGTTAGTCAATAACTGAATTGCCCACTGGGAGCACAAATTATGTTAAAAACTACACAGTCTTTTCTTTAATATCTATATGTATGCATATCCTACAAATGTAGACTTTGTATTAACTAAAAGCTTGATAATTTTTAACCATATTCTTTCTCCTCTTGTTTAAGCATTAAGAAATCAAATGATTTCAAGTTTCTTTTTCAATTGTGAGAGTCCCCCTACTTTGGAGATTGAAAATATACACAAGCAAAAGCTCAGTGTATTTATGATCTATCTTTCCAGATAAAGAAATCACCCACCACTTACCACTATCACCAGCAAGCAAGTAGTAAAATGGTTAAGGAAGGAAACTATTTTGAAAATACAAGTTGTAAAATGTTTTATTATTCTTACAGTAATGTGGAGAAGTGAAAGAATTCAAGGAAGTCAACTCTAACCAGTTATTATAACCACTTGCATTTTAACTCTTTGTTTCAATCTAAAGACACGTTTTTGTGACTTTGTTGGACATGGTGGGCAGGCAGCCCAGAAATGGAGAAGACACTTTTATGTTTACGTTATTAAGTTTATCAGTGAGCTTGCCAGCAGCTCAAAATTGCAAAGAGAAAAGCATGTTATATATATATAAATATATATATATATATATTTATATCAAAAGTTTGTATATCAGCAGGGAGGAAATATTGCAAAGGAAGGAAAAATATTATTAATGATATATTATTTGGGTAAGTGCTTGGAAAAAGTGGGTTTTAAATTTACCTTCCACTGCCAAACAGAAGAAGAGCTGGTGAATATGACTCATGAAGTCAGAAATACATAACACTTTAAACATAATCCTAATTAAACTTAATAGCTAACATTTATTGAACACTTACTATGTCCTAAGCTCTGTTCTAATATAAGTTAAATATCACAATAATCCTATAAGGTAATTATTGTCATTATCTCCTCATCTTTACAAATGAGGAAATGAAAGCCTAGAGAAAATATTTTATTTTGTAGGCCCTCATTACAAATGGTAGGACATTCCACTGATTAATTTGATTTTCTGTCAGATTCTATATACTTGTACTAAATGAGACCTTCTGGGATGGAATATCTAGCTTTGGAACAATTGGAACCTTCCCCCATAAGCTTCCTGGCTGGCATTTCTGGATGTGCTCTTGGTGTGTGGCAGCTGGAGTGAGGTACATGCTGGAGTGGAAGCTTGGACTAGCACTGATATGCGTATCTTTCCATCTTTTGGTTACTTGGGGAGGTGGCTGAAAATAAATAACATCTAAGAGCCTCTAAGAATTGAAAACACTGAAAAATATTTCAAACATTGAAAACTGAAGACTAATAATCAATAAATAGGCAATCCTCTTAAGCAATTTCTTTGGTTTCTGCTAATCCACTTGAATATCTCTTAAATCAACCAATGAAAAGGATCATATTGCCCTGCTGCTGCAAATTGGTGTTTGTAAAGAGTCAAATTTCCTGAGATAACAAACCAATAAGGCAGCATTACCAACAACCCCTATCTTCAGGTTCAAGAAGGTGATCCATAAATACGTCAAAAAATGTTCAATAATGTTGGAAAGAAAGAAAAACTTGTTGATATTCACAACGAATTCCAGTTTTCCAGGTAATACATCCCGTAGTGGATGACTCTCCAGCTGGGAGTTACTGCATACAAGGCCAGACAAATTCCACTTTCCCTGTTAACATGCAGGGCTGCACTAGAGTTCATGGCTTACCCAGGACTTTAAGCTTCACTTCGTCTGAAATCCTAGATTTAGCCTACAAACATTAGGATTCCATACCTCTCCTCAGTTCTAGACTACTATATTCTTAGTCTTCTTGAACTGATGTACCTAACCACGGGTACTTATAGTGTTCAGCCTAAAGCCAAAGACAAAAACGCCTGGAATGGAGTGGTAGAGTTCATGTCTTGCAAGCATTAGTTTCCTAAATCTTAATGTGATCCCCCTAAAATTGGCAAGTAATGTGAGGCTTAAAAGTACGAGCTCTGGAGTAGAATGCTTGGGTTCAAATCCTGGCTCTGCTATTTACCAGCTGAGTGACAGAGAATGGATGGAATTGTATTGAGGAATAAATCAAAATGAGGGACTGCATAGCAGTGGGCTACAGGAGAAAAGGAAGCCATTTTTCCTAGAGGAACATAAGAGAGGTGTCAGGTTTAGAGCTGGCAGATACAGAGGGATGAAGTGACCTGTGGTACAGTAATCATGATGATGAATAGAAGTACTGCATATGGAAGAGATAGTTGAGATGGCATGCATCCATAACACAAAAACAGGATGCTACTGTGAAAGAAAAAGACAGAAGGAAGGAAAGAAGGAAAGATGGATGGAAGAAAGCAGGGGAGGGAGGGGGGGAGGAGGGATGAAATAATTAAAGAATAACAGAGTTCTTGGAGAACAAAACTATAAATACCAATTTAAAATTTTTATAAAAGACTGGAAGAGGAAGTGAAGGAGAGCTGCAAGTATAAGAAAGCAAAATATAGAAAAAGATGAAAACATAAGGCACAATTGAGAGGGATATAAAGGATCAGTCAAGCAGGTCCACCATCACTCTAAAGGGAGACTCAGAAAGAGAAAGACAAACTCTGTATGATTCCACTCATATGTGGAAGATAAACAAACACATGGACAAAGAGAACAGATTAGTGGTTACCAGGAGGAAGGGGGGTGGCAGGTGGGCACAAAGGGTGAAGTGGTGCACCTATAATATGACTGACAAATAATAACGTACAACTGAAATTTCAAAAGGTTGTAAACCATCATAATCTCAATAAAAAAAATAGAAAAAATAACATAAGTAAATGCCCAACAATTAATGTGAGTGAGCAAGTAAATAATGACAAGTGAATGAAACAACATATTATACAACAAATTAGCAATCGTTAGTATAGTAAAAAAATATAGAAAATAAAAATTAAAATCACAGCCTCTATAAAAAACAACAAAAATGAGAATGCTTAACAGCAAAAATTCTGGGACGCATCCAATGTGGAATAAAGAGATAAGTTTATAGACCTGAAAATAATTAAACATATAATCGGAGTTACAGAAAAAGTAAATGATAAAGCAAAAATCAGAATTAAGTGATTTAGAAACACAAAGAAATGGATAAATTAATCCAAGAATTTATTCATTATACGAGACAAAAAAGTAAACTGCTAATATATTATCAGGAAAAAATAAAATTAAAATTATCAAAGAGGAAAAGACTATAAACACATAAACAATAACACTGCTAGTCACAACTGTTAGATAACGAATTTTAAATGCCCAATGGTTTCTCCTAAACTGAAAATAAATCATTAAAACTTATTCAAAATACATGAAATTTTCAGTAGAATAAACAGCAAAGCTGAAAACTGAAAAGTTATAACAGAATAACTTTTCTAAAAAATTCCCTGGCATCAGATGATTTTTATGATAAAACCTGTAAATGTTCAGGGTATCTGCTGCCTTCATTTCCCTCAACATACACAAAGATGACATATTAGCTCATTCATTCCATGAAGCTGATGTTGTCCTGTTAGTTAAAAAACTGAAAAAGTTAGCTCATAGGAAAACTATAGACTTCGCATAACCTAGCTCGCTCCTGAATATAGATGCAAAAATTCTAATATAGCCCTTCCAGGTACAGAGATCAGTACTCACCCCCACGGTGCCAGCAAGTTACCCCAGGGCTGAGAAAGGAGGTAGAAAGCTCTGAGAATCACTACACCAGCAACATTATAACAAGGGAGATGCCTAAATTCCTCTTTAAATTAACACAGAATTAAGTGACTTGATACAAGCAATGCAGTTTAACTATTTTAGACATGCTGAGTAATAAAACAACACATGGCAGAGTGAGGCAAACGTATCGTCAAAGAGGAGATGTGTGCTCTCTGTTCTCTAACACTACTGTCTACCTGACTATACTCCAGATCTAGGCCTGCTATTTCATTTATATAGACAAGTGGAGTTTCCAAATCTTTCAAGTTTAAAAGGGCTTTTCCTACCCATAGTTGACACTTTCTCATTTCACAGATGAGGAAACTGAGCTTCAGAGATTTTCAGCGCTTGCCTAAAACCACCAGATATTTCAAAGAAATACAGTACATGTATACTAGAGAGTTTATATTTGCATCATTTTGCTTTTCTGAATAACCTCATAATTTACCAGTTTTGAAGAAATTATTTAATATTGTATTTCACTTAAAACAACCCCAATAAATAGACTATATTTTATTATATGATACAAAACAAGGGATTTAGAGAAACATGCAAGCATCACCTTCTTACAGTTTCTGGAATAGAAAGAGAATGGGGTCCTTCAGCCCAGCCGAAGAGACTGAACCAGGTCTGAGCTGCATTTACAACCTTCTGAAAGAAGTGGTAGGCCTGTGTTCCTGCTTCAGGAAAAAAGAAATCCTCATTTTTCTCCTCCTTTTCCATACGTCTATTGCCTTCTTTCTTTGATGTTCCACTTTTGCCCAAGTTCGATCTTTCATGTATTGTTTCCATTCCTAAAATTCACATTTGGTTGTAAAAAAGGGTTACTTGACCATAGAGAAAAACACTCTGTCAGCTCTTGCTCTTTGTATGTATACAAATAGAGCTCATTTATTTGTATACATATCTTCTATATATACAAATCATTCTATGTATATAAATCATAGAAATCACTCTATGCTTTCAAAGAAATTCTATCAATTTACTCTATCTTAAAATAAAGAAAATAGATTTATTTTCAAATACCCAACAGAAATACTTTAAAAATAGAGGAATTTCAATAAAGAAAACTATTACATTTTCTTCCTGCCATGATGGTATGTGAAAACATTCCCCCAAATGGAAATGTGAAATATTTTGACAATTGTTCAGCTTTACTTGTTAGACAGCATTAAACCTTAGCTGAAAAATTTATAGAAACAAAATAGTGGTTTCAGATTCAAAATGACTCTCTATCCAAGTGAAACACTTCAATAAAACAAAACATTTTCAAGTTACAGAAATTTTCAAGAATATAAAATGATTTTATAATGTTTCTTTCAAAAATACCTGCCTATGTAATGGCATAAGTACACACTCATTTAAAAACCTCACAATATTTAATTTGGTTTGCTCTATTAAATAAAAAGGAAATTTTTCAACATTATCCATATCCAGAGAAAGGAATATTTGAATAGTTAGTTGCAAATAATATCAAATTCACATATTTATCTGTGTTCATCTCTTTCTAAGGTAGGTGACATTGGATCCACCTAGCTAACTAGGAGATAAAACCCTAGCTAGGCAGTTCCCAAACTGTGGACAGAGGGTACCTGCAATGTCCCAGAAAATTCACAGAGGCTCTGCCAGATATTCAACATTTTAGTTAAATATCACTTCAACACGTGTTGGATGTGACACGAACTACTATCCTTAGGTTTTTGGACCAAACCACTTAATAAATGGAACTGCTTGCTACATCTTTTGGCCCAGGGGAAAAGTACTCACACTAAGAATGCCACGAACCAAAAACATTCAAGAATCGCTGTTCTAGATCACTGGAGAGCACTCCCAAAGCAGAGGAGCCACTTAAAACTAATGGCAAATTCATGGTTTTATTCATGGCTTTCTTATTCCCTGAAAAAGTTGAAGTTTTTAATTAAATAATATTAAACAGATCATGTTATGGACTGAGTTTGAGTGGTCATTATATATTTGCCACATACCAACAAATAATTTTTTCCTTGCAGGCTCAGCACCACCAAATTTAGTACGAATAGGAGAAGGTAATTCAGCTTCTCGACAGGAAAGCACAACAGTGTCTCTAGTTTTCACGGGACTGGCATCTCGATCTACAAAGGACACATCGGGTCACAAAAGGTCAAATAAGCATTTGTGAATTCACTCTCAAATAATTTAACCTAAATTTCATAATTTCATATATATGAATGCACATTATAAGTATGTATATATATACATACAGTACCAAATAAAAGAAAAAAGTCTAAATGTCCATTATACATGAAATAAGATGTCAATTAAGAAAAAAAATAACATGAAGGGTGATATGGTTTTCTGAATTGAATGAACTTTATTTGATAAGGCAATTGTTATGGTATATCAACATTTCAGGAGAATGAACAATGCCCAACTTCAGCATAAATAAGAGACAGAACAAAATTTTGGGAATTATTACATATGGTGCTCAAAATTGAATATAAGAAGAGCATCACTTTAAAAAAGTAGTTTCTTCCTAGTTATTTTTCTGAAATGAAATCCCTGCTTGGTTATGAGCTGAGACCATTTTGCACAGCTTTCAATCTCTATTCCAGTTAGAGTTGCTGTATATATACTAGAGTTTGCCACTGTGGTAATCCAAACCCAACCAAAGGCACTGTTGACCAAGAAAAGGCAGTAGCCCTGACCTAAGGCCAGATTATCTATCTATCTATCTATCTATCTATCTATCTATCTGTCTATCTATCTATCTATCTATCTGTCTATCTATCTACCTATCCACTTATGTGTATATACATACACACACTCACACACATATACACATATTCATAATGTAGTTCGATCAGAAAGGCATGGCCTGTGCAATTAGAAAGATCTAATTTGAAAGCTTGGCACCACAACTCCTGAGCTGTTAAACCATGAGTGTTACACAAGACCTCTGAAATATGTATTTTTATCCACAAAATGAAACCAAAGGTTCTAAGCTCATGAGTTTCTTGTGAGGACTACTTTACAGGCAATAACACATATAAATAAGCTGGTATATACTAAGTTTCTTCCACTCTTTCAAAACAAAGCCATTCAGAATTTGCCAGAGAACCTTTACCCAGTAGATGTGCACATCTCCAGAATGCTACACCACTACAGACTTCATAGAAGTGGGCGTTAGAGAACTCAATGATGGAATGATTCATTGTGGATGCATTAGGCAGTATCTTTTCAATTCACCATCAAGTGATAAAAAACTCCTAGTGGGGTACAAACTCACATCTGTACCCTTCAACTAAAGCCAGTGATTCATACAATAGTTTGCTATTGAGTATTTTAATTATAACAAGTAAAACATACTGCTTTCCTTTTGGATATACTTAATATATTTTAAGATTTCACCTTTATTGAATATATCATACTCTAGAACACAGTAGCTAAGTATGTAGGCTCTAAGTCTCACAAATTTGGTTAGAATTCCCTGGAGCAAGCTGCTCCACCTCTCTACGACTCAGTTCCTTAATCTGTAAAGTGAGATGAACAAGAGTTTCAAACGCAAAGTCGTTGAGAGGACTACATGAAATAACAAATAGAAGGCACTTAGCAGAGCACTGCATCCCTGGGAAGCACCAAATATATAATATAAATTATTATTATACATATTTCTAAAGATATTTTAGAACATTTAAGAATCACGATGTCTTTCTATAGTATTTACCCAAATGCATGCATTATTTTTAACCAGAAAACTTTACACTTAAACAATCGCATGAACATAAAGATTTCATTCTTTTCCTTTTCCTTTAAAGAGATAGCAATATTTTGTATAGTGATTCCTCATCTTCTGGGAGGATATTGTGAAAAATACAAAAGAGTAGTAAAGCAATAATAACAGTTATATATATAAAACTTCATATATATGTGTTATATATATATACATATAATAGCAATAATAATGAAATATAATACTTCCTAGTTATTTACAGTCTATGAGTCCTCACAAAAGCCTTTTGAAATAGATAAATAGATATTGTTGGTATCCTGCTACTCGCTCGCCATGGACATTTTGTTTAGTAATAGATGTTTGAGGATCTGAGAATTGAAGAGAAAATCATATGGCAAAACGGTGAGGTTAGAACACAAAATAGAATTTCCACCCATGTCCTGTGACTTTTCATCCACTTCCCTTTCTATTATGTTGTGTTATCTGACATCTTCCCCTCCCTAGTATATTAGAAGAATATAAAAATATAACATCAGGATTCATCAGAAAAATCTTTTAAATTTTGAGAATGTCTACAAAATTTGTAATATATATGTGCTCAGAAGGGACAGTTAGAAAGTTGAGAAAAGACTCAGAGAAGGATGGTAAGTGGAAGCCCAGAGAAAGTATGATGAGAAAGAGAGGGGCGGGGGCGGGGGGTGGTTCAACACTGTAAACGGCTGCTCAGTAGTGAAATAACAGCAGCATGATAGACAAACATTTCTTCCTCATCCCTGACCTTTCCTTCCTGTTAAAGGGAGCTAAGGCATTGCAATTGCCTAAATTCACCCTTTTTCCTCTTTTGGAACAAGCCTGTCCACTGAGAGGATATAGTCTCCTCTCCTCCCTGGTGTCATCTGGCACACTCCCCCAAAGCAGCTAAGAGGGAGGCAGGAGTTGAAGGGCAAGAGTAAGCCAGGTTAGTTGATTAAGCAAGGTCCCTGGATAGTGGGATTCAGATAAAGGAGTGGCCTAAGGCAGGAGAGAGTCTTGTCTTCCAGCTTTGTGACAAGAGAGATGATGATTCCAATGCATGCTTTGTATTTGGAAGTTCAGAGTGCTCCTGCCTGATGGTCTCTATTTCTTCTGAAAGTTAAAGAAAAGGTCAATCCCCTGAGACTGAGGCAGAACAGAATTGAATAGGTTTTACAGGAGTGCTAAACATTTGGAGAAGCAGGTGGAGAATATGAGAAAACTGGTTAAAAACACAGAAAAGACCTCCAATTCAACACTGAAACTTCAGGGGTTGACAATCTACACAGATGGAATTTTTTCCCACTCTCCACCCTTCCTCCTCCTCTGAGATCTACACTATCGATTCTCCTCTGTATCTTGCATTTCAAATCTCTCCGTGCTCAGCAGCTTCTCTTCTATTTTTCTTAGCTTCTCTCACCATTTTCCCTGCAGCAACTCCCAATGGGTCTACTGACCACTCTCTTCCCCGCTTTAATTCATCTCACATCCCAACAATTGCTCCTTTTCTAAATCACTGATACTCAAAAACCACAGAAAGTTCCAACCATAACAGAATAAACAATGCAGTGGTGCGGCCCTGTACCTACACTGCCTGCCTTATGTCTCCCATCACACCCCCATGCTTGCTATATTGCCCTTTGCCCACATCATCCTGTTCAAGATCATCATTTGTCAAGCTCTACACAAAGGTCATCTCTTTTATAGTGTCATCCCAGACCCCCAACATCAATCTGCATTAGCCTCTGCACCACCTCCACATTCCCAACACTTCAATCGACTCATAGACAGAGCCTGCATTCAATCTTTTGTATTAATTTATTCATGTACCTTTCACTAGATAGTGACTTCCAGAATTAAGAGACACTGCCATATTCTACTCTCAATGCTAAAGACAGCTGCTGGCAAGGGTAGGAGTTTAATAGACACCTGTTAATTTTCTTTCTTTCTTTATTAGAAAGACACTTTATTTCTAGATGTTGGCTTCAGATAACAAGAACATATACAGGAAGAGTTAAAGAGACCATAGTCATATGTAACTTACCAGCCTTTAAAATAATATTTTGCTTATCAAGATGAGTCGCCATATATGGGTAAATAGTAAGAATGCAGTTTTCTGCTGTTGCAGTAACTGGAAGTGAAAACCTAAAAGTAAAAACATTGCATTTCAATGAAATAACATTTTCTGATGCAATAAATACAATGAAATATTTTTTAAGTATCCTGGATGCCTTTAATAATTAAGACATGAATTATTCATCATTTTTGTTTCCACATACTTTGTTTTTCTTAACCACCTACTGTATCTATTTTAATGGTTTAAGAATGTTTACTTTTAAAGTTTTTAACAGAGATTGCAAATTTCACTGTCAAGTGTGCTCTAGAACACAGCTTTGTAATTACGCAGGTTCACAAACAGATTCAGGAAATTTTAGAGTTGAGGGAGACTCAGAGTTAACTTACTCATATTCTTCTTCTATAGAATCCCTGACAAATGGTATCTAGCCTAAGATGACACTACCAGGGAAACACTATCAGGGTGTCACTCATGACTCAGAAACAACCCATTTCATATCTGGAGAGCTGTAACTTCAGACATTCTGTTTCAGAGCACAGAGAACAAAACCTACAATCTGATCCCCATTACATTTCTTCAAATATTTAAATACAGTCATTTTATCTTCTCTAAGGTTTCCCTTCTTCAGATTGCAAACATTTAAAATGTTCAGGGTGAAGAGGAACAAAATTTTCCACCCCAAAATGTGTCTCTTTGTCTTCAGGATTATTTTGGGCTGATTATTTTTAAGAACAAAAGACTCAGGAAGAAACTTTGACCTTCCCCCTAACTAACTAACTGCCTAAAAGAATTGAAGACAGAAGGCCTTTTTCAGGAAGGAGTTATCGCCACAGAGAATTATAGTATAATATGAACTAGGTGTGGTAGACAGGAAGGAACCTAGCAAGGCCCATTTGATCAAAGTCCTCTCCATCGCTCATTGTCTTTGCAAGGCATGGCAAACATTTGTTTACCAAACATTTGCTTTTCCATCTCCATGTGAATTGCCTTCCTCCCCTTTGAAGTCTCAAACCACTACCCCCAACCGTCCTCTTTTGTCTTTAAGTGTCTTAGATGGTATTTAAGGTGGTAGCTTTGGCCATTTTGGCAAGTTACTCAGTTTTCCCGGGTTTCTCCCATGTATATGTGTTATTAACTTTAACTTTTTTCTGTTGATCTGTCTCCTGTCAATTTAATTTTTAGACCAGCTGAAAGGACCTAGAAGGGTCCAGGAAAATTTCTTACTCCCCTACGAAGTGTTCTTTCAACTGCAAGGTCTCCCAATATTTCACATACCCTCTAACTTCTTTAGATGATCCTTTGTTTTCTGTTTGTCCTTTTTTAAATGTGTCTGAGAACTGAAAGCAATACTGCAAAAGTTATTCAACCAACTAATAGTACTATTACCTTCCACAACCTGCATACTCTATTTTATGAAAGCATTATGAAACTGTCTTATTTTTACCAGCCACAAAACACTCAGATTATATTGAGCCTGTCTAACTTATGTGACAACTCTGTCCTTGTAAAACCGATTTTTTAATAGAAGTACTATATTTAATATCTATACCACTATAATATTGCCTTATTGGTTTCAGTTCTACATTATAGTACACCAAGATAATTTTAGTCTTGAATCAGCCATCTATCATATTTAGCCCTTCTATCTAGCCTACGGTCACTGGCCAAGGTGAAATGACAAAATCCCATGTTATAATCTAAGTTGATGCAAGTGAAATATAGAATAGGATGAGACTAAGAAAAATTTTGTAGCTGAAATATAATGAGTTGTCAGGGACATTAAAACAAACATATGTTATATATTAATTGATTTTCACTTCAATTCTGCAAATGGTATTTTCCCATAAGGAACACATTGTGTTTCTCCTTATCAACTGATGTTATTGAAATATTATGCAAAATATACATATTCAACATTGTCTGGTTTAACCAACCTTAATGATTCCATTATATCATCCTAAGCATATGTATCACATTGCCCTGTCCAGGATTAAATTGTATTTCTATATGCAACTGTTTTGTCTATATGATGTCTTTTTTAAAATGAAATTTAAAATTCCTTGATAACATGAATCAATGTCTACATATTGCATATTTATGATAACATAGTGATCAGTCAAAATAGCATTAACTGATCAATTCTGTTTAATATTTTTTCAGATTAAATAAAATAGTTTAACCACAGACACCATCATCATTGCTACCTTAGAATCAAAAATGCTATGTTTGTCTTAGTGGTGATTACAGAAGGAGAACAAAAAAGGAAAGGAAAAAAGACTGCTCTGGCAAATGCTGTGGATGCTATGCCCTTATGTCCTTATCCCAGACGACGCAAATTCTTGGTGTTGGGCTCCCATCTTCTGGGTGGGCATGGTGGGCTAACTGTAACCTTCTTCGGAGAACCACTGTTGGGCTACTGGAGCTGCCGAAAGCCACAATTGCCTCGGGAATTTATAATCCCCAGGACAGTCCTGTAGCCAATGCCTGCGTGATGTGGAAGCTCGGTAGCCCAGCTCCTTTGCTTCGAACAGGACAAAAACTCTGGGATGTAACTTCATCTGTGGAGAACCCTATGGGATCACGCTGAGTTTGGGACTTGGACCTAAATTTCACATTTATTTGGGATGACTGATTCCCTGTTCTGCGTCTCCTGCCCTCTTACTTGTGTTTTTCCTGGGATCACTTCCTTAATAAATCACATATTCATGAATCCTCATCTAAAAGTCAGCCTGTGCACAGCTCTACCCAAGACAACTACCAAATGATCAAACGAAAGAAGCACTATGACTTGAAACATTTCAAAATGATAAGGAACTAAGGAAAATAAAGTTGAAATAAAATTTCATCCTCAGAATGAAATGAGAATATACTAATTTTTTTCTCTTATAAAACTAGTTTGTTGAAAATGATAATATTTGATTTCAGACGCTCCTCAGAGTAAAGAATAACCAACATATACAAAATTCACTTAACCAAATCCTTCTGCGGAGCACAGGACACAGAAATTGTATAAGTTATATAGCATAGTAATATGGACACTTTATATATTGATATCATTATTATTAAAATACTTTAAAACAGAAAATTTGTAGTTGGTAATACTAATACTCTACATTTTAACAAAAATATTTCTGGGAAACTAGGGCACTTTATGGTACCTTATCAGAGAATAACGGTATTATTTATGGATTCCCTATACCAATCCATATAAGCAGGAACCATTAGTGGTAGAGGAATCACTCTAAAAATACTCAATATTACAGTAACAGTGAAATGAAAAGGCACTCTGACATTATGGCTTTCAATCCCATTTTGGGATTTAAATAGCAATCTTCCGGCATGAGTGATTCAGAATAGTTCCACTGGGCAAAAATCAGGATGGACATTCCTGGTAACAACAGATTGATATGATAAAGATGTTGATGAAAGTAATGGAAACGGGCTTAGACTATGTGGATGCTACCATGCTGAGCATCTAACATGCATTATTTCATTTACATTTGAGGATACATATTATTAACTTTCTCAGCCTTTGGTTACAATAGCAAGGTCCGGAAAAAGTCAGTAATTAGTTAAAGTCATACAATTAGAAAATAGAGGGCCCACGTTCAAGTTCAACCTGCCTGAAATAAAGCTATGTTCTTAGCCACTGCATGGAAATAGTTAGTTTCCAGATCTGTCTTTCTGGATATATGCTCACAGTTAGGAAGTGTGGATCAAACCACCAACATGATGATGAATCTAAGCACTTACAAGTTTTTTCACTAGCTTATTTTATCAATTATTAAACAGTACGCATTTTAATACTTCTGGCTGTTCTAATAACGTTAAATTATATAAGTTACTATTAGAAACTGGTTTAAATAAAAGCCTTTTTTGGAAGCTATAAATATTCTTCTAGGTTCTCAGGAAGAAATATTTCAGTAAGCAACATTTACAAAGTCAACATAAACAAATTCTCCTGTCGGACACATGAAAATTCTTAGAGAGGCGGAAAGTTTGCAGTTGCCTACAGAAACAAAAGGTACTGCTGTACCCCAAGGGACAATGCAAAGTGTGAGAAGGAAAAGTCTGGCTACTCCCTACCCCCCAGTGTTTCAGATACAAGTGTCATGCACAAACTACTAATACTTTAGTACGATAAATCAAACAGTAAATACCATAATGCATAGAAAGTCTTATATGGAATGCAAAATCTACTTTTATCCTTTGCCATTTCAGGCTCCCCAATATTCCTGATCAATGATTTCTTCCCTTTCTGTACTTTAAATTTTTCCAAACTCACAGGAGACTTGAAAGACTAGTAACATAAACACATATGTACCCTTCCCCCAGTTCATCAATTACCATTTTGCCACATTCATTCTCTCTCTTTCTCTTTCTCTTCCTCTCTCTCTTCTTCGATTTGCAATTTATTTTCTTAAAATGTGCATACAAAAATTTATCCCTAAATATTCAACATGTATCCCATAAGAAGAGGAACATTCTTCTATATAGTCACAATTCTATGATCACTACTATCAAATTTAACATTAGTACAAGAGTATTATCTAATTTATAGTTTATATTCAAGAGCTCCAATAATGTCAGTGTCTAAATTGGGATCACCCATTGAATTTACTCTCCTTCAATCCAGGACCGTTCCCTAGCCTCCTTTGGTCCTTTACGGCATTGACATTTTTTGAGTCAAGGCTAGTTGTCTGCTTGTCCTCTCATGACTGGATAAGGTTTAAATATTTCTGGCAAGAAAGCTTCATACTTGCTGTGGTGTAGTTCCCATTTAATCCCATTAGAAAGCACAGCAGGTCAGTGTGCTTCATTATTAGTGATACTTTGGTTATTTGCTTATGGTAGTGTCCATCAGATGTCTTCTGGCAGCATTTAAAAGATATAATTTACATATAAAATACATCCTTTTAAGACGCATAATTTAGGAGTTTTTAATATATTTACAGAGTTGTGTAACCATCACAACTATCTGATGTTAGAACATTTTTGTCGTCTGTAAATGAAACCCCACATACATTAGTGGGCACTCCCTATTTGCCTCTGTGTTCACAAACCACAATTTTGATATTGAATGGCATGATGGCCACATATAATTCACTAAATAAGATGTAGAAAACCTCATCGTTCATCTCTCTGGTCCTTAGCTAGTAAATAATTCATACTCTAATTACACATCTCTAATTCTTTCCCCATCAATAGTGAAGATAAGAGACTCTTAGGCTTGTCATCTCATACAATTTTACAGTTGAAACTTTGAAGCTTCATGTTAAACCCTTGTGATACATGGCCTGGTAATTAAGTATTTTATCGCTTTCCAATGGCATATGAAGTGCTGTGATGGCCTGCCAACAATATGTCAAACACCATGAGTAATATTATGATATTATTTATATCTTTCTCATCTTAACTAAGGTTCTGCTCCTATCTGTACCATTTAAAGGCAGATCTTACATTCTAAAAGGAGCCCTATTGAACACAGTTTTAGTTCATAGACAGATGAGCAGAGAAAGAAGGAGGAGTGGGGCTGTAAGGTGTGATTTTTGGAAGCAAGTCTCTTTAGTCTTAATATGGTTGTCTGTCCAAACCTTTTCCGACAAGGCAGCTAGAAAATTACAAAACTGCATGTTGGAAAAACTGGCAGTGGCTATGAAGGGTTAAAAGACGAGTTTACTGCTAACACTGTTTTGTATTAATGATCTTGATTTCTATTTATAGGGCTGAATAAAGTGAGAAATAGGAGAAGGAGAAGAAAATTTCTGGGTCAACCCTGTGAAAATGCTTTTCATCGTAAAACCCACTACCACCAACATCACCAAGAAAAACAAGTGCTTATTGCTATCCATCCAGTATGTAAGTAAAGACTTACAAATAATGGAATGACTTTGGATGACCGTATTTGCTTCAGGAGAATTTACTACACAAAACAAACATCCTTGTGCAACCCTTCCAAAGCAGCTTATCTACACCTATTCACAATGTTTCTCAATTCAATAATTGCTGGCAAAATAATTCACATGTAACTTTACTGACACACCAAAAGGGTTAATTGATATTTTTATTTAAATGTTTAATGCTTACTATAGCTAGTACTTTTATGTTAGTTAGGTCAATCGATGCTAGTTTTATGTTAATTAGGTTAATCTGGTGCTGTAGTGTATATTTATAACAGTCAAGGTCATCCATGATGTTGCCAGGCAGAAAAATCCATCACAAGTGAGGACATCGTATGTCATGTGGTTAATCAGTAATAAAGTTACAGAGTTTTGACTTATTTATTTTTAATAGATCAAGATAGACTGAAAAGCGTCCTGATGATAACGTGATTCTCACTTATTTGTTTTTCAACAGCCATTCTTCAGTGGAGAGAAAAGGAGTAAAGTTATAGCTGTTCTTCCGGGCATTGCAATGACCCACAATACATGTTATCTGCAGTCCATCAGGAAACTGTTATTGATGAACATTAATAATTCTAGCAAATATGTGCTATTCACCAAGTTAGTGACTTAAAAGAGATTTTAGGTTTGGTTTAAATGTGCATAAATCCATCGAAGTATGTTTCATATGTGCCTGTATTCCACTGATTTGTATCACAGCAAAGTAAGGTAGAGAAATCTTTAGATCACATGAGAGATCCATAGATAGCCATCAAGTATAGAAATATATGTTCATGCAGCAATATTTTAAATCTATATCACTTCTTTTTACACGAATCATCTCATTTTCAGTCTGCTCAACAATCTGGAAATAATCCTGCAAATTATGCAAACCATTTTGAAATCGCAAAATCTCTCTTTAGGGCCTATTTTCATAATTTTAAATCATTACCTTTGATTAATATATATCAATATATTTGATTTTTAATTCAGTGTTCTTATGGGAAAATAATATAGCTTTCAAACACAGCTTAAAATGGGGTTTCCAGGAAGGAATTGTGGCAAAAAGCAAAATTTACCACCATTGAAATATGTTTATATTTGGAAAAATTAAATATATATTCACATATGGACATATTTGTGCATATAATAGATATGTATTCTATTAATGTATAAACTATGTATCTATTTATGTTTTCACAAAGGTATATAAATTTGTTATATCTCAAAAATACACAGAAAATTTTAAAATTTAATCAGAAAAAAATACAGAGTACTTTAACACAGTTAACGGCACTACCTTCACTCCCAAAAAGCAGAACTGCTAAATATGGTGGCTTACTCTATAATGAAATCAATGTAATGATGTCTTAACAAAGTTGAGATAAAAAATTATTTCTAAGTTGGGTCAATCATTAGCTGTTCTGCTGCTCGCATCTTTATATATTTAATGGCTAATTCCAAAATTCAACTCTCTTCATGATGACATGAACTTATATAAAACAATAACCTCATTTTCATTAAATCATTCTTAGACTGCTGTAGTGCACTTTCCTTTAGAAGACAACCATGATCTAGCAAAAACACAGGCTGGGTAATTTTTACAGGTTATTTTCATTGTACGTCTTAGAAGATTTCAGGATACATATATTTTTAATGAACATAAAAAAGAAGGGACCTGTATGATTGGAAACATCTGGAATCAATCTATTCCAGGGGTTTTTATAAACAGATAATAACACAGACTAAGATCAGAGTTGGTCAGGTTGAAGGCATCGATTCTGTGCCATGATGGAACTTCCTCTAATAGAATTCCTTGTGAAAAATCATTTCCCCAACCATCTGGCCAAAGGCCTGAAATCCCACTGAAAAATGTATTCTCATTGGTTAGAGCAACGCAATCCAGAAGAATATTTGTTGATTATAAGTTATTAGCCTGAAGGTTAAATATTAACACCTAAGCAAGGGGACACTTATTACAGATTAATTAGGATACAATGAAATGATCACAGGGGCATGGGAAACCAGGAGATGGTCTGGCACCGCTTTCACAGGGAATATGGTTGCAGGGGGTGGGTTAGCTGGGGACTCCGGCAATAGAGAAGTGGTTCAGAAGGAGAGGGAGAAGTAAATTAACTAGGGACTACAATGTACTAAGTACAGCATAAAACACTCTTACCTCATTCATATTCCAAAGTTAGACTCTCTCTTTCAGAATACTCCCATTGGATGTAAATCCAGTGATAGGAAAACAGAAAAGGTTTCTTTGAGTTGCACTGTTTTCTTCCTTTCCAAAAAGAGGTAAATGAAACTCATGCAAAGGTATCTCCACAATCCCAACAACAGACTTGGAGCGGTAAAACTACCGACAGGTTTTGATAATCTATGAAAATGCTTCCTAATTTGTAGGCTGCAGATCCTTACAAAGCAGCACAGGGTATGCAGGCACTAAAGAATAATTTGCCTAACACATGTTTGAGAAAATAAACTTACAGATTACAGTATGTGCTCCAATAATAATTAAACAAATACTTTAAAGTGTTACTGAATTTAGGGTAACTTTTGGTAATGTTTCCTCAAAAACAGAGAGTAAAATATAAGTCCTCTCATGTAGAGGGTCTAGTAAATGGTTGGACTTAAAAAGTATGAAACCATTGCTCTTCAGCTTGAATATACTCTAAATCAGAGCACACTAGTCTCCCATTAGTTTACAAGTCTGAGACAAAGATCATTTAGAGTGCAAGAAAGATAAATGTCACATTACACCCTAAAGTAGAATCCTGAACTACTATTTTCATGTCAGCATGGAAGAAAGGAATTCAACTTGCGGCCATTGATGCTTCTTTATGAAGGCGTATCTAGTACTAACGGGAAACACTACGTCCAGCAAGATCTGGGAAAAGATCAGATTCCAAGACCTACAAACACCCATATGCTGGCTACAAAATGTACTTGGAGACGGATTCTCACAGTTACAGGGCATATGTTATTAAGATCATAGGGTGAACATTTGCTGCTGGATTTGGAAATTAGAAAATAAAACCCTTAAAATATAATAACCCTGAGGTAAACAGTTGTCAAGAGAACAACAGTGTGAGAGTGGGAGGAAAGAAAGGCATTAAAGAGAGTATAAAGCATAACAAATTTGCACGGTCATTTCAATAAGTTGACTGATAAGGTTGGGAGCTTTACTAATGACTACAAGGGCTATATTCGAGAGATTAGTAGGGTATAGGATACTTCATTAACAAATAAAAGTAAAGAAATATTCAATTACACAAAATCAACTAGAGCAAGCTACAAAGATTGTGACAATGTAGTACCCAATTTACATTTATATATGCTGCTTTTCAACTCTCTTTCATTTTAAAGGTTTGTTGATATCCTACATTGCCACCAGTCACCACGTCTTTATATTTATTCAATCAAAATCACTCTTTCTTTCCCATTCATCACTTTTTTTCATTCTAACTACCACCACTGTGGTTCTGCACCTCTTCACAGCATCAGTTTGGGATAACTTGTTTATTGGTCTCTCTACTTCTGGCCTTTGTGTATTCAGTCACCTAACATAAATATCTTCTCTCTTTCATCTAGCTAAAGCTTCTTAAAGGAAAAGACCAGCGCACAGCACATAAAAGATACTTGGAAGTTTTGACTGCATACATGAGTGGGTAGGTGGATGGATGGATGGATGGATGGATGGAGCGATTGACATCCTCAGTCAAGATCCATTTGAGCTAACGGAAAAGACTACTTCATAGCCGTGATCAGGGACTCCACAAGTATAATATTCAATCCCTAACTGTCATAGGTTCGGTTCGTTGAAAAAAGACAGTCTGGGGTTTAAGAGGTTCATTAGGATTAACACCTGTGTGAGGAAGGGGGAAGAAGCAGATTGGAGAAGAAGAGCAAGAAGAAGGGGCAGGGCTGCAGGGTGTGGAGAACAGCATGATGGGAACATCTATGTAGGCTCAATAAGGCCTTGGCCAACTGGGCAAGGAGACCTGGATTGCCCTTCAGTTTCTGACACTGGGCTGAAATGCCCGGCCCTCTAAACCTGCCTCAGTCAGTCAGGAAATGTAGGGTTGCCAGGTCGGGTGTAACCTTAGGCCAAGTGGTACTCTGCAGCTAAGACAGATCCTGTAGCAGCCGACAAATGGAGGCAGTCAGTTGAGCTCACTCCACATGGTTGGGCAGCAAATCCTACCTTGAAGGGGCACTATGAGGTGCAGTTCCATGTACTTCACGCTAATCAACCCACTTTGATCTCGATGTCTAATTCAGAAAAGCCTAACAGGTAAGATCACGTAGTCTAGCAAGCTGTAAAACTGCTAACCCAAAACTCTTGGTGTGTTTGACAAGAGAGAAGATGCACATTGGTCAATACACCATTTAAGCAGCCCTGCTTAAGTAAGGAGAGACTGAATGGCAGCCAAGGACTTCATATTCCCCCCAAAGCTGTGAAGCCCTTTGGAGAGCACAGAATCTTGTGGCACTTGCTGGAATTCTACTGACTATAAATGTGAAATTCCCTTCTTAGTCAATTTTCCTCATGCCCAGCTCTTATTCATTAGTATGAATTCAATGTATATGTCACACATCACTCATCTTTTGCAATCAGTATTATTTGAGTACCTAACCACCAAGGCGATGCAGTCTGATATTTAAAGTTATGGTTTTAACAAGTGGGAACCACCTGAATGCAAGTAGACAATACTTTTATTTTGAAAGTAAGGGCATGACTTCATCCTCCAAGATTCATTACAATGACATTCATCTTTAAATAAAATCCAAGCATTTAAATGATGAATTTTAAGCAGTCTGTTGAAATTCTGAAACACCACTACTAAAGCATTTTTTATTTCAGTTTATATTTGATTGGAATACTGAAAATGTTCAGGCTATAGGTAAAAGTCAAAGAAATTTAAATAGTGAAGTTATATAAAATTAAGGATATTAAAATAAGATAAATACATTTAATAGAAGTAATTAAATGAGAAATGGATGCAATACTGTTACTTATAAGTTGAATATAAATTTGTAGACAAAAAGATATTCCAATTAGTTGTACCATATTCTGCCTTTCTTTATAATTTGAGGGAAGTAAGTAAATTTTGCTTTCTAATAACACCTTCTGTAAGCATAAAGCATAAGTTTGAATATCACCTATCTACTGTGAAATGCCCAAAATTACAGAGAGCAATAGTCATAGAGAACTAATGGCTGTAGAAATTAAACCAGGTTGTGACTGGAAAGAAATATACATGAGATCTCCAGGGCATCAGTGATGTTCTATTCCTGACCAGAGCGGTAGAAACAAGAGTTTTTACTTTACAATGATTTGTTAAGACACGCAAATTAGTTTCACATAGTTTTATCTATATTGTTTCAAGAAGGAAAAAAAACTTTCAGAACAAGCCAAACAATTAATCAAAAAAGCAATTTGTAAACTAAATGCCCTCATATTGAGACTGCTATAGTAGCTGAAAATTATCACTGTGAAAGTATCATTTCCACTGAGTACAAATTTAGAAGTGATTGGCAATCTCTTTGCAAATGTGGAATCAATGCTGGCAGTTAGAAATTGGGAATGTTAGCACAAATATCTCCCCACATTATCTCCAAACCAAGATTATAATCAGCAAAGACAGCAGGAGGCAACCTTTAGTGGTCAAGAGAAAAAAACCCAATATGCCATCCTATGAAGTATCTGAACAAACTTCTTTTCATTAATAATAGATCAATAATACCAATATACCTGTTTGGAGGAAGTTGAAATGCAGAATGAACAAACCTAGAAGTCAGAGTATATTTAAAAACAAATCCAAGGGTTCAATACAAACACAAAAGGATGAACATATCTGAGCAGGAAAAGGATAATTCAGGGAAGTTGGGGCCAGCATGCAGCCATGTCACCCTCTTGCACGTGGATCCTACTGAAACAACTACCAAGCCTGCTTGCGGAAAGTGGCCATCAGCGTCAGGGCCTTCTGGGCCTTGCAGACCTTCTGGCAAAGAAGGCCAAATCTGCAGTTGCCTGAAGGGCCTGACTTTATGAAATGCAATTGGAACACCAAGAACGGTTTATAGAACATAAAAAGACTTAAAATTTAATAAAATATTGAAAGTACTACTTGGGTCAGAGTCTGCTGTTGCCCAGAACCATCTTCTTTATAGAAGCAGAATCCCCTCCCCAAGTGTTGGCAGGACACACAGCCATGCAGGTACACACTCTTGCACCTAGGCACACACATGGGACTAAGCTAGGGTCAGTGACACATTAGCAAAGGGGATGAGTGTGTTTTCCCGTTCATCTCCTTAAAAATTTTTGTCCTTCACCCCCTGTATTATATTCCATTAGCCTGAAAACGACAATAGCAGGAAGCCACCTCAGAAGTTGCATGTTAAAAATGATAGAGCTGGGGGGGTCAGCCCCGTGGCCCAGTGGTTAAGTTCGCGTGCTCCGCTGCAGCCACCCAGGGTTTCGCTGGTTCGGATCCTGGGCACGGACATGGCACCGCTCATCAAGCCATGCTGAGGTGGCGTCCCACATGCCACAACTAGAAGGACCCACAATTAAAAATACACAACTATGTAGTGGGGGGATTTGGGGAGAAAAAGGAAAAATAAAATCTTTAAAAGAAAAAAATTTTAAAAAGTTAAAAAAATGATAGAGCTGCCCCACAAGCCCCAGACTGCTATCCTACTCAATTCTGTTGTGTGACATATGTGCAAAAAGTACCCCCCACAGATTAATAGTCATAATGTTACATTACCTTAAAAACAATCCATATCTATACACCACACATACTTCTCTATACACATATACATACATAGAGTTGCACGAATTTGTGTAATCAAAGGTACTATACAAAAAGATACCACATTTTTAAGACATCATGTGACCATGTGTGTGGAATTAAAAGGTGGAGAAGTTAACTATTAATAGTATTTTTGAAGTTTTTGCATGGCTTGGATTGTTATAATGAGCATGCATTCCTTTTTGTTATTTAAATGTCTGATTTTCTATGCATAAAGCAAATATTGCAATCAAATATTATAATCCTGTCTGGAAGAGGCATGCTAAAAATACTTTTAAAAATACTAGAAAGGGACCCAAAGTTGCCAGGTGCACCCTACACAAATACTGAATTATGCACTGAGTAAAACAATAATTAGAATCAGCTTTCATTATTCCTCATTTCCTTTTTATTGTATTGAATGCTTTAAAAATAATATAATTTCAATTTGTGATTGTCAATGTCCTATTATTTTAATGAGAGTAAGTATAACAAGTTTTATTATGTATCAAAAATGCTTTTGAATCCATAACAATGTTGACAAAATGCTACTATATGTACAAAAGAGGGATAAAATTAAGAGCTGTAGATTTTCAGTTTTAAACAACAAATCTGTACATTTTAAAATCTATTTCGCCACCAGCAAAATGTCCAATATATTTGTAATTAAGACTATGGGCTTTATCTCTAAAGTTAGAATGGAATGACTAACAGGTATCAGTGAAAAAGGTAGAAATTATAATTTATTGTTGAAACTCCCTATTAATGCATTAATTTATCTGTATATGCAAGTCCTTACTGTACGTGTTTAACGTCAGAACACATATATAATCCAGGACCTTAAAACCAACAACGTACCAAATAAAACAAGAATGTGACAGGCTATTTTTAAGAAAAGGCTAAGAATGCTATGAAACCGTATCTTGCTCATGATTAGGAAAACTACAAATTTGTATTGGTTTAGAGTGAGCAACTAAATCAGGCAAGACCCCGGAGTCCATGTGCCAAGAAATTCATAGAGCAGACACTTCAGTGGCAGCTTTGCTGCTAATGACGCTGAAGCTTCTGAACCCCAGCCAATCGCAAATTTGTAGGATCACTGCTCCTGATGTCATTAGAACTACATTAACTATGCTTTCTGGATACACAATCATGTTTCATATGGAAAAAAGAGTGATATTCCAAATATTTATCTTTGAAATATTGCCACTTTGTAAATATTGAAGGAATGAATGAATGAGAAAAAAATCTACTTGAGAAACAAGAAGCCTTTTCATGGACAAAGGGGCTAAAATATATTGGAAGCACAAGTTTTTGGTGGTAGGGAATGACCGGCTGACCTCATCACTGTTCAAAAGTCATGGCTGTTGTATTCTTTCACTAGCTCAGAATCACGCAATGGCTCCTCATTTCAATCAGGGTAAAAGTCCAAATCCTTACAATTTGCCTCAAAGGCCCTAAACAGTTCGGTACTGCTGTTACCTCTCCAACCCTTTCTCCTAAATCCCTCCCTTTGCTCATTCCACTTAGGTTGCACAGGCCTCTTTGTAAGCACCCACCTTGATGATCTTCCACTAGCCATTCCCTTGATCTGAAAGGATATTCCCAAATATATTTCTAACCTTACCCTCTCCTTGGAATCTCTTCTTAGATCCCATCCTCTTAAGGGAAGCTTTCCTTATCACCCTATGTCACACTGAGATCTAGTCACTCGCTTTCTGGCACCCCCCCATGACCTTACCCTGCTCTTGATCTTTTTCCTGGAGCCTCCATCAATTATCACATACCTTACACTTTGTTATATTTACTGTTTGTTGTCTGTTTTCCCTGCTAGACCTAAGCTCCACAGGGCAGGGATCATGTTGTGATGTAAGCCCCCGATGCAACTCCAGCACTTAGAACAGTGTCTAGTAGGTATCTGGTTCATGGTAGACATTCAACAAATATTTGTTGAATAAAAGAATGAATGAATGAATGCCTCAATCTTTACTCACAATATCAGACTGTTCATTGATAATAGCGTTAAAGACATTTGGGTGACCAAATCAGAAACTCACTTTGAATGTTCAAGGCCATCCTTGACTTCGGGCTGTGCTAAATTGAATACCTGGACATTCTTATTTTTCAGCTCCAGTTTAAATGTCTATCAGTTACCCAAAGCAGATGTCATTATAGGCATATTATAATTTCCAAAATTCTATCTTCTCCTTCGTTATTTTATATTGATGACTTCATTTTAAAGGGACTTGGGGACAACCTGCAGACATTTTGGAAGTTCACTAATTTTATTAACAATCAGTTAACATCTCTTCTTCAAGGTAGACTATTTCTTAGGATGCTTTCTACAAATTTTATCTATGTAAGGAAATTCCCGTTATTCTATTCAGGGGTTATTTCTTGATCCATTCCCTAATTTTAGAGAGTACAGCCTATTTAATATCTGTAGCTCAAAACATACTTAATATTATATTATTATAAACTGAATTCTTTGGTGCATAAAGGCAATACAGAAACTAAAATGTTAAGTTTAGGGAAAAAAACAGGAAACATTCTAGATACTCAAGAAGTCATTTTAGTCAGGTAATTAATGGAGAGATATATATATATTCCTTCTCTCTCACACATACACACACAAACATATACACATCCCTACATCATCGCCTCATAGGCCAAAAGTAAAAATGAGGAAAGTCACAGTGGCCAGTCCCGTGGCTGAATGCTTAAGTTCACGCGTGCTGCTTCGGCAGCCTAGGGTTCTCTGGGTTGGATCCTAAGTGTGGACCTAACACCGCTCATCAAGCCATGCTGTGGTGGTATCCCACATAAAAGAACTAGAATGACCTGCAACTAGCGTATACAACTACGTACTGGGGCTTTGGGGAGAATAAAAATAAAGGAAGATTGGCAACATATGTTAGCTCAGTGCCAATCTTCCTCACCAAAAAAAGTATACTTTAAAAAAACGTAAAAAGAAACACACTTGCCAGAAACTTAAAAAAAGTAATAATAAGAAGAAAAGTCAGGAAGAAAAAAGCTGAATTGACAAGAACATAAGATAATAAGTTAGACTAGAGGTTGATTCATAAAGCAACAGTGAAAGGAGTTATATTTTACTATTGCATCCCTTGACTCTCTCAAAAATCATTCTTAATATCATTTAAAATATTTTATAAACAAACACAAAAATCCTTCATAAAATGATAAACTTCTAAAATAAGCCACAGTTTGTTTCAATAATAAGTGCATGCTTCTTTGATTTTTTTTGTAGAAAAAGAAAATATTTTAATTTTTACAAGGAATGTGTGTTCTCCATTTTGAAATTTTATTGACATGAAATGTACAATTTCAAAAGAGCATTTAAGCAGTTGCTTTGATACTGAATTTCAATTTAATATGTTGATTTGAAGCCTTTTGCAAACACTATTAATTTAAAATATCTAAAAGAGTTGTATAATATCTTCTAAGTATTCATATATAATAAATTTATTGTCAAATAAAAATCATCTTCTGCTTACTGATGGTAGTTGTAACACAGACTTTTTCAGTGAAGCTGTAAACATTCACTAATTTATGCTCTAACTACAGAGACAATGTATGAGTTTTTACCTCATCAATTAAATAATACACCATAAAAACAAATGAGTAATATCCCAGTTTTTATTGGGTACAATTTAATTGTCATTACTGTATGTTAAATGTGGAGTCATTAATGAGCGTGTGTGTGTGAAAGAGAGAGAGGGAGACAGAGAGACAGAGTAGGAAAGGAGGAAAATATACCATCTCTTTTTCTTATTCTTGGAAAGTCTACATATGACATATGAGAGTGTTACTCTCAAAAAAATTATACCTATAATAAAAATCTCTATATGATTCTATACAATCTAAGTGGTATTAAAACAAGGTGACTAAGTGCATAATCTTTGGAAAGAGAATTTTGGTTCAAATTCCTGGCTCTTCCACTTTACATTTGAGTGAACTTGGATAAGTTATATCCCACTACAGGCCTTAGATAGATCTTCTGTAAAACAGAGATGAAGATCTAAAAACATCCCACTTCCCAGGCTGTTGATATCTAGCCTATGACCTAGGACCTGACTTGTGTTAATTAACAGCTGTTGACTTCATGCTTCCTGTATTTATCCAAGCTTTGATTTCCATAATCAATCCTGGCTCTCTTCCTATGCCTCACTCATGTATACCAAAGCAGAACATGCAAGACTCTCATAATCTGCTCCTGCTGCCCTTTCGGCTTCATTCTCAGTTCTGCCTTGCCAGTATCCATCAAACTGAAACCACCAAAAATATACTCCAAAGACGAAGCTGCTTCAGCCTCCATACCTAGTGCATTTTTTTACTGCCCATATCTTTTTGGCCATATCACCAATACTCTTGCCCATATCACCATCCCTCCCATAGATATATACAACCTCCATGGCCAGATTTTTTGGGACTTTGGGGAAAGGGCAAGCAGGGTGTGCAAACTCTGAGCTGACGGCAGGTGAGTGTGGAGGGGACCATTATCAGTGGTAGCAGACATGTTAGCAGGAATAATATCGCTATAATTTATAGGTCTTGGGCCAGTTGAGCCAATCCAAATGTGACAAAGTCTACAGAAGGAAACAAAACAAAAAGCCAAGCATGTCAGCCCCTAAGGAGAGCCCCAGTGTGAAACGGTCTTACATAAGTAAAAGAAAGCAAAGCTTGAAGGAACAAGTGTTTTATTTTTTACCGAACCCATACACTTCAGCAAGGACAAGGTGGATGCAAAAAAAAAAAAGGCTTCAACTTAGGACAAACACTGCCAAGTGCAATCTGTCCTTTGAGATTTTACTCAGAAGCCTATGCAGCCATATAGGGGTGATTCCCCCACCACCCCAGGACATTATTAGTTGCTCCGTTTGTGTTGCATTTTCTATCTACCTCTCTTGGCACCGAAGAGGATATTAAAAAATCTTGTTTAAAGTCTACCTTCCCTACTACACTGCCTTCCATCATGGAAGGGCCCCTTTCTAATTCATTTTTGCTTACCCAAAAGATTGGGCAGAGCACATAAGGATGACCTACAATAAACATAAATTAATATGTGAAAAGCAATAAAAGAGGCAAATTTATTCCAAAGAGAAATTCTGAGGTGAAAGGGAAGCTCTTGAGGAATTTCTTGCTGGAAGACTTCATTTATCTCAATGAGACCAAACGTGGAAAGCCCAGAGAAAGAAAGGCAAACACAGCTTCGGAGAGTTGAGAAGAGAAGGCAGATGTGATCATATGCACTAAGGGAAACTAGACAGGAGCTAGCAATGCATGAGTAAAAGCATTTGCCAGGATTATGGTCCCAGGGAATGCTCATGATTCTTCTTCATCTGGATGCATGGAAAAACCTTTTGTAGCCCATCTATGATTTTCAAATTTTCTAAATTCGTTCCAAAGCTCTACTTTATCCCAAACCTGCTGAGGGTTGAAATGCAGCTTAGTGGAAAGTAAAGTAAAAAGAGTGAGAAAATCCAGGTAACAGCAAACAAGTCTCAAGGCTGAAAGGAAACACACAATAACAAAAAGAAAAGAAATCAAATACAGCACCCTCCTCCTTCTAGAGACTGTTTTCACGTCTCCTTATCATCTTTTTGCTGACTAGACATCAATACATTGGCGCAGTGAAGTCTGTTCACGCCCCTCTTAGAGGCAATGGTACCCTTGTCCCAGAAGCCATCTAGTAGGCACAGTATTTGGCGAAACTATTTGCTTCCTCATCCGGTTAATGTGGTCTGAGTCTCCATTAGCTTTAAGACATTCATGGATAAGTTATTCATGATTTTTATTGGTGAGCTCAAAGGGACACCCTACGTAGTGCTTTGGGTAAAGTGTGAGTTTGTGGACTAGAGTGAGGTAAAGGTAAACTCTTAGGAACAAAGTCAGTAGTGTACAAAAAGACAGAATGGCTCCCAGGGCAGGAGTTCAGTGCTTGATAGGAGCCCAAAGCAAAGGCATTAAATTTTTTTTTAAATTTCAATGAAAGATGAACTGTTACCATCCAAAGAGAAAAATGAGAGTCTGAGAGGTGTAACTTAGATGATTTTATCCATCAACATAAACGAGAAAGAGATATGACGTATCTCAACGTATATGAGAACTCCGGAAGCCAGAGTTCAGGAGAACTCTGTGCACTGTGTCCTGGATACACCACACTTGGCCTTGGATGCAACATTCTGGTACCATCTGTCTCTCTCCCTTCTAATTCCTGGCCCATAAGTCAATCCTTTGACTATG
The DNA here is from genome assembly GCF_021613505.1 of Equus quagga. Taxonomy (NCBI): domain Eukaryota; kingdom Metazoa; phylum Chordata; class Mammalia; order Perissodactyla; family Equidae; genus Equus; species Equus quagga. The sequence continues at coordinate 93,751,174 of NC_060276.1, forward strand.
AATGTAGTATATAGTAACGACCTCACTAAAAGTTAATAAATCGTCACGTCAAGCACATACGCTAACACTAATCTTTAGTGCACAATTCCCTCTAATGCTACTTCTCACTATAAACATTTTTAATAAACTTTATTGCTCTACACTTAACCTCTTGTCATTTGGTGAGTCAGATGATCACAGGGTATAACGTAAAAGTGGAATTTCTGGTCCTACAAGGTAAGAAATCCAGAAACATGGTTTCACCAAGGTGTATTTGAATTTCTCTGAGCCTGGAAAGCAACATCTAACAAAACCATATTGTTTGGAAACTCGTTGTGCTGCTATTTCTCATTTTCATTTAACACTTATTTAGCATTTCCTTTGTACCAGTTCCTGTCCAATTACTTAGTAATGATGAATTCAGTGAATTTCTCATGATTACAGATGAGACAGGTTCTACTACTAACCCCATCTCAGAGATGAGAAAACTGAGAGGCTCAGAAGATTAAATAACTTCACCAAAGTTAACAGAGGCAGGATGCAAACCCCGGCAGCCTAGCTCCAGAGAACATGCTGGTAACCACTATCATCCTGTTTCTCATGAGAGCAACATTGCATTTGGAACTTTAAAAAAAAGTCTTTATGTCCAAAGTCATTATTTTAGATGTCTCTCCTTTTAACGTTTCACAACAGTATAGAATATAACCTATTATTCTTCACTGTCAGATACAAAAGAATCCGCATTTAAATATCTTACCACTTATCTCTGCTATCACAGAAAAGAACATTGGCGATAAATGACACAGGTTTAGAGGATTTGAAGCTGAGTTGGCAGATGAGCTCAGTATTAATTCCATCTGGAGAGCCTCTGATGACTCTGCCTTTTGGAAGTGTCACAGAAAGCGGGTGAATCTCATCACCGTCAGAAAGCCTTGCTGTGGGAATCTGGATTGTTAAAGTTGAATTTCTGTTTAAAATTAAAACAAAAAAAATTAGCTCAAAATATGTGCAAGTAATTGGATTTAAATGTTTTCCCCTATTTTTTGAATCATTATAAATATTAAAACAACAAATATGTACAATATGTCAAATTATTAAAGATATTTTTGTATCAAATTTTATTATTTTCTGGTCACAATATAAGTAAGATTGATAATATATTAATTTAACCAAGAACCTGATCAAAAGTTTCTTTTAACCTCTAACAATTAAAAAAGAGGGTTAAAACACCTGATTAAATACAATGTGTTTTTAAACAGCTATGATATAAATAGTATTCTCTTTAAATATATCCTGACAAAAATTTACCAAAAATTACCACCTTAATAGCTAAAGCTTTATCACATGTCAACTAAATAGCATTAAGAGATGCATACACACATATAATTTTTTTAATTTGAATACTCTTGAGCACTTTTATACACATATCATGAATATTTTTTCAATCATTACTACTAAAAAATTCCACTTAATGTTCATATATCTCATTATATAGCTATAATTTATTTATCCAATCTAAAATGTTTATGATTTTTAATAACATAGTATGTAGTATTCACTTTTAAATCTAATTAATACTTGATAATTTTTAGTGGTAATAAATATTTAACCATATTACTTTGTTTTATTTTAGTAAAAATACTTTCTAGCACAATACAATTCAAGCCACTTCTATTTACTGTTTAAGTAACAGAGGTTAGCGTCTACTATTTATAAGAAAGAGTCTTGAAAGAACTATGAATCCCAAAGTTTTAAAGTTAATGTTGAAGAACTACACTCTCTCACAAAATCGCATTTAAAGCAAGCTCCATGGCATAAGTAAACACTTATCACATCTTCCAGGCCAAATATTAGAAAGGAAAAGTTGTTCTATGATCTTCAACTTGGATGCTTTTCATGTATTTTCAACCGTTACCTCACACTTATTTTCTCTGTATCTCAGAATGCTTAACTGTAAAATAAGGGATTGAACTAGAGAAGCTCTGAGACGGCTACAAGATCCAGAAGTTTATGAAAATAAGCTTATAGGAAATTCACATTGGCACACAAATCTTCCCAATTTATATAATTTTAACATATCAACTAGTTACTCTTTATACCTATTCCTTTATATCTACAGATAAGTGTATATTTCTAAATAAAAACTTGTTTGGCTTTCTGTTTTTGCTGTTTTATATAAAGGATATCAATATATGCAGTCTTCCTTGACTTGTTTTTTAAAATTTTATCTCAATATTTTGTTTCTAAGACTCCTAAAACAGTTCTCATTAGCTGAAGTTCATCCATTTCACAGCTATAGAATACTCAAGGAACACATATATTGCAAATTATTTATCCCTTCACTTGTCACGGGATGTTAGTGCAGTTCTCAGATTTTGCTATTCTGAATACTACTACTACTATGAATAATTTCACACATACCTTGTAATATACATGTGCAAGAGTTTTTCTTGTATATACTGTGAAGCAGAATTGTTGGGCTGTGAAATATACAGATGTTACACTTTGCGTAGTATTATCCAGTGTGGTCCTACTCCTTGACACTAACTAGTTACCTGACTTCGTAATGTTTGCCTACTTAGGACAGGCAAAATGCTATCTTATTGTAGTCCCTAATGTTCATTTGCAAGTTTACAAAAAAGTTACTTATATGTTTTCAGATGCTCATTTTCCATTTATGGAGCCTCTTCCATGAAGTACCTATTGAAGCTTTTTGTCAACATTTCTATTGAGTTATTTGATATTTTTCTAATTTTTATCAGTCATTTATTTTATTGTTAGCATGATTTTAAGTCTGGCTTAAGAATCTTTCATTACCCACAGACATTAAAATTGTTTTGTATAATTTTTTTGACATTTTGCATTTCACATGTAATATCTTAATCCATTTGTAATGGATTTTTGTGTGTTACGTGAGACAGAAATCCAGTTTGAAATATCCCATACAGATAATCAATTGTTTCAGCACCATTTACTGAATAGTAACCTCTTTTCTTCAAAGATCTACATACCACCTTTGTCATACATTCAGTCTCCATGCATGTGTGGGCCTTTTTTCTAGTCTCTCTATTCTATTCCTTCGGCTATTTTATCCATTGCTGAACCACTATCACATTGTTTTAGTTTTGATATTTAGTATGGCAGGCTTTTCTCATTGTATTCTTCTTCAGGGGTGGCTTGGCTATTCTTGACTTTTGATACTCCCACATAAAATACAGAATTTTACTTGTCAATTGCTATGAAAAATTTTTTATTTGACTTTTTATTGCAGTGGCATGGAATATGTAAGTTGATATGTGGATAAACTGGCTTTTGTAATATTGAATATTTCAATTCATGAATATGGTGTAAATCTTCATTTATTTACGAGTTCTTTGACTTAAGTCTTATAATTTTTTCCACACAGTTTCATGCAGTTCTTCCACATCTTTTGTTTTGGTTTCTTCCTATTAGCATTAATTTTGAATGTTTTTATAAATAGTAATTTTAGAGTTGTATGTTCTAAATGTTGTATGCTGAAATGCTATTGAATTTTAACTATCGGTCTTATATTTGTCTATCTTGATAAATGATCTTCATAGCTTTAAAAATTTTTCCACAGATTCTTTTAATTACCTATATGGAAAATCATCTACTCTACAGATAATGATGGTTTTGTAGCTTATTTTCCTATCCGTACATATTTTATTTCTCTTAACTCCCTGCATGGACAGGGTTCTTCAGTAAAATGTGTTAGAGAGGCAGTGGTAATAGGCATCCTTGCCTTTTCTTTTTTATTTAAAGAGAATTAATTTATGGTCCAGTATCCATCATAACGCCTCCTCTAGGTTTATAATAGGAAACTTTAACAACTGAAACAATATCTCTTTTACTCCCATTTAAGAGTTTTATCATGAATGGTTTTGGAATTCTATCAAATGCTTTTTTTTACATCTATGGAAATGATCAATCATGTCATTATTCTCTTTAATTTATAAATGTGGCAGATGAAATGAAAAGGCATTTTAGATTTTCTAAAATTAGGCAAACCTCGCAATGCTGGGATACATCTAGATTGGTCATGACCTATTAATACATTTATATTATACTATATTATGTTATATTAGTAATGTATATTATATATCCTTTAATTCATTAAGGATTATTGCATCTATATTCATAAGAAATACTGGCTTATAATTTACCATTCTCATACTGTCACTGTCTGGTTTTACAATAAAAAATTTCTGACTTCATAAAACAAATCAGGGCACATTTTCTCATTCTATTCTCTGGAAGAATTTGTACAAGTTTCGATATATCAGTTTCTTGAAAGTTTAGTAAAACTTGCTTGTAAAAACATCAGAGGATGGTGTTTTCCTTGTCAGAAGATGTTATGTACTGATTCAAAGACTATTTTTTGCCAGTATGGTTTAGTTAATTATATGTTTTCTATAAATTCTCCATTTCATTTAAGTTTTCAAATATATTGGAATAAATTTCTTCATAGTATTTTGCTTATCTCATATTTTCCACTGGATATATAGTTATGCTCCATTATTCCTAATATTATTTAGTTATGCTCCTTTCTTTTCTTTCCTCGTCAACTTCACTATATTAGTGTCTATTGTGTTAGTTTTTCAAAGAACGAACTTTCGCTTTCAGTGACCCTATCTATAGAGCTTTTGCCAGCATTCTGGTTTTAGTTTTCTCTTGCTTTTTAAAGTATGTTTCTCTTTTTCTCTCTTACAAACTTAACTGAGGTTTTGTTTGTTTCTATACTGTTTGTGTAGTTATATATAACCTTAGGTTTAGCGGACACCCTTAAAATTTTACCCTACACACTTTATTTTAAAATTTCTAAAAGTTATATTTAGTTCATTTTCAAATCTATATTGTATAATCCCATGTTAATTACTAATTTTTTGTAATGCCATCTTTTATTTTTTAAGAAATTATTTATATTCTGTGTCTGATCATTTCAATATCTGAATTACCTAAGAGTCTAAATCTCAAGATGGTTGTTTGTGCTGACTCTAAGTTACGGTCTCCTCCCTCCTTGTGAGTTTTGTCATGCTTGATACTGTGCTCATGCCTGGTTGATAGCAATGTGTAGAAACTGAAATATGAGCCAAAACTGAGGATGGCTTCATTTAGAGTACAGGTTCACAAAGTGTGGTCCATGGATCAGCAACGTCAGTATTATCTAGAAACTTATTAGAAATACAAATTATTACATCCCATTCCAGCCTTCCTGAATCATAAATTCCGGGGAGGGGACCTAACAAATTCTGTTTTAAAAAGTCCTTGAGCTGATTCTGATATACACTAAAGTTTGAGAACCACTGACCTAGAGAATATTTGCTTGCTACCGCTAAAAGGTTGAAGGACTTACATGGAACCATTTTCGCCTCTTCAGCGTCCTTGGATTAATCCAGGAATCTGAGATTAAGTTTTCCTACCTTGAAGTTGTCCCAAGATTTAAGAAAAAGCCTGCATGTGGCATATTATTGCAGCTCACCACTCCTACTCTGGTTTTAGCTTATAAGTATGTATTGTTTTGGTTTGGTTTGACTTGAGCCCTTTGAAGACCTCCCACATTTCTCAGAAGCCCAGCAATTAAATATATGTACAGATACATACACACACATACACGATCTACTTGTTTTGTAGTGTGAGGACTCGTAATGTATCTAGGCCAATAGTATTGGGATTTGGGCTATTTATAAATTCAAAAAAAAATAAAAACAGATTGCATTCCACTATAGTGTGCATGTGTTAAGCAGAATTCTGAGATGGCCCCCAAGAGTCCTGTCCCTTGGTGTACAAATTCTGTATAATTCCTACCCCTTGGGTGTCACAACCTGTAAATATGATGAGATATCTCTTTGGTGACTAAGTTATGTTATATGGTAATGGTAAAGGGACTTTCCATATTTAATTAGGTCCCTAGTCAATTGAATTTGTGGAAAGCAAAAGGGAGACTGTCATGGGAGGATCAGACTTAATCAGGTGAGATCTTAAAAGAAGGTTGAAAAGTCAGAGATGGAGAAATCAGAGAGACAATCTACTTCTGCCTTTGAATGAGTAAAGTGCCATGTTGTGAGGAGGACCTACATGGCTCAGACTTGAGGTTGGCTTTTGAGAGCTGAGATTGGTCCCAGCCAACAGTCAGCAAGAAAATGATGTCTTAATCCTAGAACTATATCGATTAATTCTGCCAACCACCGGAGAGCTTGGAGGAAGACTGAGCCTCAGCTGAGACTCCTGCTGTGGCCCACATCTTGATTTCTGCCTATTGAGACCATAAGCAGTGGACACAGCTAAACTGACCAAGACTCCTGATCCAAAGAAACCGTGAGATAACAAGTTCATGTTTTAAGGCACTAAGTCTGTGGTAATTTGTCACATAGCAATAGAAAACTAATACACTGAGTTTTTAAGCTTGCTTCTTATACCATGGAGACATAATAAAAATTTTTACAAGAAAATTAAACGACTGTGAGATAACTAAGTGGGCTTTTAAAAAATTTTCACCTTAAAATGTAAAGTTACATATTTTGATAGTTCGTTTCAACTACAGAAACAAGTCAGACATTGCTCATGACTCAAATAACAAAGACACGAACAAAAAAGTACATAAAGAAAATGTGGTAAATTCACATTAAGCATTTACCTGAAATAGTTTTGAGGTAAAATGCTGATATCCATCACAGTTGTTACATCCAAAGGAACAGGAGTGAAAAATATGAATGGAGGGTTGAACAATAACTTGGGTGATTTTACTTCTCCAACCAGACACAAAATTCGATAGCAAACTGGATTATCATTTAAACGTATAGGAATATTAGCTGTGTATTTTCTAGGATGATCTAATGAAAAAAAATTTAAGTATTTTACATTAATTCACACACAAAAATATCATTTACATAGTTTAAACCTTACTAAACATTAAAACGTACTCTGAAGTTATAGCTCAATGGAGTAGAACAGACTACCCAGAAACTGGATTTATCCTGCCAAGAAACTTAAGACATGTAATGAGGTGTCATTGAAATAAAAATATTAGAAAGGGGGTTGGCCTGGTGGCACAGTGGTCCTGGTTCAGATCCCGAGTGGGGACATGGTATCTGCTTGGCACGCCATGCTGTGGTAGGCGTCCACACATATAAAGTAGAGGAAGATGGGCACAGATGTTAGCTCAGGGCCAGCCTTCCTCAGCAAAAAGAGGAGGATTGGCAGCAGTTAGCTCAGGGCTAATCTTCCTCAAAAAAAAAAATATTATAAAGTACACTATGTCTAGAAATAAAGCAAGTCTCCTTAAAGTAAATTTTCATTATATATATGGAAATACATACATCTTGGGGAAACAGTGCAACAGGACTTCTTTTCTGACTGTTTTCTGCGCCTTAACAGGAGCTGCCCATCCCTTTAGTATATGCAGTATGAAGATGAGGTCAGATAACTGCCATACGGATCTCAGGGGACTGTTGAGAAATGGATGTGCTAAGAGGAAAGGAATGTGCTTTCTCCCAAATTTTTAAGTTTATGAAAGGCTGCAAGGGTTCACTGGCCAATTTCACCTGGCAGGAAAAGACAGGAAATACCCATGTGGCAACTCACTATAAGGAAAGGCAGTTTGTGTTGGAGAAAAGGGCTCAGCATAGGAGGCTGCAGGCTAGTTCTGGGTGAGAGGTTCCATACAGCAAGCTGCCAGCGCCCTTTTAGACTCAAATCCCCAAACTTAGTGTCTCATAGGGAGAAAAATGTGATCTGTTGAATATGAATTCAAGGTAATATCTTAGAATTCAACAACAGGACACCAGAGTGGCCTGGCAGAGATCAGGGCCATCAAGGGTATCATCAAAGCAGAGGATGAGAACGTTCTGGGTGACGCAGGGCCACGTTCAAAAGTGACATTGTGAACCATACACAAAAGCAATAGACTTATTGAACTGATCAAATCCACTCGTTCTCTCTGTACTGGATGCCTTTACTTGGTCAAACAAGCCCTTCACTTGTTCAAACAGTCTGGAAGCCTTGGAAAATGGTGGCTTGGAAAAAGAAGGGAGTGGGGACTTCCTACCAATAACGACAGAAGAGTACTGGGAATACTGTGAAAATATGAGGGACTGTATCTGTACTTTGAGCTAATCAAATGAGTTATAACAATTTACATATTTAAAACATTGCAAATCTATAGAAAAATGATGGTTTCATTTAATGAATCTGATATTGTCAAAATTATTTTGGGGAGGAAGAAAATCAAGTTAATTTCAGACTTAGGCAAGGTTTGAAGACTTACTGAATTCTGAAATCGAATGGGCTGCTTTGAGATTATTTCTGGGTTTCAGACCTGTCAAAGGTTTCTGGGGTCATGGAGAAGGTGGTTCCTTGTGTAACCTAATACGACTCTGGATTCAATAACATGTTTTTAAGCTCAAGTGTGCCTTCTCTAGTATCTGAGATGCAAGTTATATAAAGGTGTTACAGGCATGTTCAATTTTTTTAAGAGTTAGCTTGAGATCCTAAGGAGGGAACCCATAGATATGACTGCTTAGGCTCAGCCCCATACGGAAGGAAAAGTCAGACGGAAATGTTTCTTATTTCCTTCTGGACTGTCCAGTCCATTTCATCTGTATATAAATATTGACAGGGACATAAAGGAAAAGCTCTGTATAGAAATACAGATGGTGGCTTTAGCTGGACTAGCTTTTGTGCTATTTCTTTCAGGACCAGACATTGAAACTGAGAAGAAAAACACAGAAATATACAGAAATACATAATGAAACCTAGTTATTTTTACAAAATAAACTTCAGAATATGGAGAATATTTGATGTTTTCTATCACATTTTGAGTTCTAAACAGAAGTAATAAAAGATGGAACATTTCTTAAATCTACTAATCACAGAATCCTAGGTACTGTTTCTCATACATAAACTAAACTGATTGTACAATCCTATGTCAATAGATGGAGCAGGACATGGAGTTAATGCAACATAGTGCTAATAGAATATTATTGAGAGAATACATAGTTCAATGAACTGTCTGAAAAGCTTAAAAGTTATAATAGGTTCTTTTTGCTGTTGTTAAGATTGGCACCTGTTGCCAATCTTTTTTTTTTCCCTGCTTTATCTCCCCAAATCCCCCCTGGTACACAGTTGTATATCTTAGTTGCAGGTCCTTCTAGCTGTGGCATGTGGGATGCCACCTCAACGTGGCCTGACGAGCAGTGCCATGTCTGCACCCAGGATCCAAACCAGCGATATACTGGGCTGCCGCAGCATAGTGCGCGAACTTAACCACTCAGCCACGGGGCTGGCCCCTTTCTTTTGATAATATTAGTTGTATTTTATTTAGATTGTAGTATCCCAAAGATTCTGCTGCAAGTGATTTACAGAGAGAGTACTCTCAGGAGGAACCTTAGGTAAAGTGGGAATCAGAATATGGCAGGGCAAGAAGCTATGAAAAGTTGTGGTTTGCGGCCAGCCCAGTGGCATAGTGATTAAGTTTGTGTGCTCCTCTTCGACGGCCCGGGGTTCATGGGTTTGGATCCCGGGCACGGACCTACACACCGATCATCAACCCAGCTGTGGCAGGCATCCTACATATGAAATGGAGGAGGATGGGCACGGATGTTAGCTCAGGGCCAGTCTTCCTCAGCAAAAAAGAGGAGGATTGGCAGCAGATGTTAGCTCAGGGATAATCTTCCTCAAAAAAAAGAAGTAAGTTTCAATTCAATATCTAACCTTGCACCATAAGAAACAAGGGAAAAAGAGTAAATTACAACCAAACAAAGCAGAAGAGAGGAAATAGTAAATATTAGAAAATAAATTAATTGAATAGAGTATAAGAAAAAGTTAAGAAAATCAATAAAATCAAAAGTTGGTCTTTGAAAACATTATCAAATTTGAAAAGCCTTTGGCAAGAATGACCAAGAAAAAAAGAGAAGATTCAAACTACAAAAATCATGAATAAAAAAGGGAAAATCACTATTCACTTTACAGAAATTTAATAAAAGGACTGTAAGAGAACACAACGTACAGGTGTATATAAACCAACTAGATAACGTAGAGGAAATGGACAAATCCCTAGAAAGACACAAAGTATTTAAACTGATTCAAGAATAAATATAAAATCTGAATACACTTATAGAAAGAGATTGAAGTACCAATCAAAAACTTCTCATGTAGGACAGCCGAAACCCAAATGGCTTCACCGGTGAAATCTACTCAACATGTCATGAAGAATTAATATCAATCTTCACAAAAATGGAAATGAAGGGAATACTTCCCAAGCCATTCTCTAATGCCAGGGTAACAGAAAGAAACATTTCTGTTTATGGCCAATTGATTGTCAACAAGGGTACCAAGACAATTCAGTGAGGAAAAAATATCTTTTCAATAAATGGTGCTGGGACAAAGATATGCCCATGCAAAAGAATGAGATTGGAGCCTACCTTAAACCATATTAAGAAATAACTCAAAATAGATCACAGACCTAAATGTAAGAGATAAAATTATAAAACTTTAGGCAAAAATATGAGTAAATCACCATGAGCTTGGGTTATGTAATGTTTTCTTAGATATAACACTAAAAAACCTAAGTAACAAAAGAAAAATTAGATAAACTAGACTTCATCAAAGTTAAAAGCTATTTTGCATCGGTTGTCATTCATCACCAGAAAGTGAAAAGACAAATCTCAGAATGGAATAAAATATTTTCAAATAGCATATCTGATAAGGGAAGTTCATTCAGAATATATAAAGAACACTGACAACTCAAAAATAAAAAGACAGTCGAATTTCAAAATGGACAAAGGATTTCAATAGACATTTCTCCAAAGATGATAAACAAATTGACAATAAGCACATGAAAAAATGCTCAATATCAGTAGTCACCAGAGAAAAGCAAATAATAACTACAATGAGATATCACTTCACACTCATTAGGATAGCTATAATAAAAATGATAATAAGAAGGGCTAGCAAGGATGTGGAGAAATTAGAACCCTCATTCACTGCTGGTGGGATTTTAAATTGTTACACTTGCTTTGTAAAAACAGTTTGGCAGTTTCTTAAAATGTTAACCATCAAATTATCCTATGATCTGACAATTCCACTCCAAGATATACACCTAAATAAATGAAAACATGTCCACACAAAACTGTACATGAATGCTCATAACTACTTTACTCAGAATAGCCAAAACATAGAAATGATCCAAATGTTCATCAACTGAATGGGCACTGAATGTTTAGGAATAGACAAAATGTGATATATCCACACAATTATTTGGCAATAAAAAGGAATTAAGTACTGGTTCATGCTACCACATGGATGAATCTTGGAATTACTATGCTATGGGAAAAAAGCCAATCACGAGAGGACACACATTGTACGATTCCATTTATATGAAATGTCCACAGTAATCATATTCCTAAAGACAGGAAATAAATTACCAGTGAGCAGTAGTCAAATGGAGGGGGAGATGGGGAGTGACTACTAATGGATATGGGCTTTCCTTTTCAGGTGATGAGTATGCTCTAAAATTAGACTGTGGTGATGGTTGCACAACTGTGAGTATCCTGAAAACCACTATACTGTGCACCTTTTAAGGTGAACTTGTGTGTGAATTGAATTTAAATAAAATTGCTATTAAAAACTAAGTATAGTTATACAAGTATGTAAAAATAATTGCATCTGAGTGTGCATTTTGTCTTTCTTAAGGTATCTAATTAAAATATAAGAATTTAAGGGGCTGGCCGCGTGGGCGAGTGGTTGGGTTCGCGCACTCCGCTGCAGGCGGCCCAGGGTTTCGTTGGTTCGAATCCTGGGCGCGGACATGGCACTGCTCATGAGGCCACAGTGAGGCAGCGTCCCACATGCCACAACTAGAAGGACCCACAACGAAGAATATACAACTATGTACTGGGGGGCTTTGGGGAGAAAAAGGAAAAAAAAATAAAATCTTTAAAAAAAAAAAGAATTTAAGGCAAAATAGAAGGTATCTTTTTCTTCCTCTAGTAGTTTCCTCAACTTAATGAACAGTAAAAACAACTCAGAAAACCAGAAAAGAAATACATACTTGATTTGGAAATAACCAATAAGGAAAAGCGTTGAGGGCTATGTTCAGTGTCATATAAGCAAGGAAAAGCAAAAATGGCTACACTGAAAGAAAAAAAATAGTGGCAACCAGAGGGTCAAGCAACTCGACCTGGAACCTTGGTTCCAAGTCAAAATTACCCTGTAATTCAACTCTAACTCTTCAAGGATTCCATTCTCCATCCAGCTGCTCGATCCTGACAAGCCCAGCACTCATCCAATCGGCTAGCTTTGATGTGCTAGCACCTTGCCTCCTGCTACCTCAATGCCTGAGAGATGGAGAAGTCTCCAGCCCACTGAGTAAGAAGAGGGGGCGAATGGAATGATGCACGATGTTTTACAAAACACACTAACTGGAAATAAAATTCCAAATTATTTCAACAAATTCTTGAGCTACTGAGAATAGAAAGAAAGAAACTCATACTATGACTTTTACTTTTTTTGTGGGTAAGTTCACTGATACTGTTTCATCTTAGAACTGATAGGAAAATATATTTCAAAAATAAATGTTTTCAAAGGTTTAAAGAAAACCACATATAGAATAGAAATAAGATGTATAGTATGTAAAACAAAAACTTGATCAATATATAAAATTTAAGACAATATGATACAAATGAAATATGAAATAAAATTGCATGAAAATGAACAAGTAGGTATTATAACATGAAATATAAATAAGTTCAATTCCATTCCTAAAAACCACATTTCAATCTTTCTCAAGAAGAAAAGCAAATTCCTTTGGTTTACAATATTTACCCTAAATTTAAAAGACACAGATTGAAAATAAAGTGATATATCAGCCAAAGGCAGACAAAAGGAAGACAAAGTGGCAATATATCACACAAACAGCATTCAAACAAAAAGCATCTGGTAGAACAAAGAATATTATTTTAAATGTACATACTTATTTATAAAAGATAGACACAAACTTTTCATAACATCCAAATATACAGAGAAAAACTATTGGAGTCAAGAAAATTTTAAGAAACTGCCATTGTAGTAACACATTCAGACAGACTGCAGTAACAATTGTAAAGCAATGTAACAACATTGTATTAACAGATTCAGGAGGAGGATAAGAGGGAGGAGGAAGAGAAAAGGCATAAATATCGTAAATGAAGAGACAAATTTATTAGTTACCATGATTTTAGATTATAAACTATGTACTTAGAAAGCTATAGAGAATAATATTTGTAAACTTCCATTTCTAACCAGAGAAGTTCAGTCCAGGAGCCAAGTGCCAGATAAAATATAGGTATATTCTTTTCACACAGTGATGGTTAACTAAAAAGAATAATGGAAAAAAATCTCATGCACAATAATGATGCATATAAAATAAAACTTTAATTACTGGAAAAATATGCTATTCTTTGAAAGGAAAAACTCAATTACATGCCTTCTTCTAGAAACTAGAAAAAAGTAATCTAGAGTTCATTTCAAAAAGTAAATGTGTAAGAATTACCAAGAATTCTTGTAATAGATGTTTAATGATAGAAAATTTGTCATACCAATTATAAAAAGGTACAACAAAGTTGATGTAATAAAAAACAGTCAAAAAAGAAGTGGAAATATAGATAGACAAGGTGGCCAACTTCCCCCAAAGCAAGCATTCCAAGAGTACAAACCAGATGTTGCAACGCCTTTTCTGACCTAGCCTTGGAAGTCACACACCGTCACACCCATAATATCCCATGGGTCACATGTCAGCCCTATTTGATGTGGGAGGGGACTATTCAAGGGCATGAACACCAGGAGGTGAGGATCACTGGGAGCCACTTTTGAGGATGGTTATCACAAAACTTAGTGATAAACTTCTTGAAAGAGTTTTAAGAACATATAATAAAAATTCTAAACTTTTGTATATATCATAAAATAAAATAACATGGAAGGATAAATTCAAATATCAACAACAAATATAAGGAAAAGTACTTACTTGGACAAAAACTTATGGAAACATTACACTCTTCATGTGCTTGCAAAACCCCCTTCAGTACACTGAACTTGAATGTGCCGTCTCGGAAAAGTTTGCCAGTATTACTAATATCCAAAGTCCATGCCACAGCTTTTTTTGAAGTATTATGTAAGATAAGATCCTATTCATACAAAAAGAAATAAAAGAAAAAAATTATAAAAATTATGATGTGCAATATAAAATTTAGTTTGTATTACATAACAACTTGATGGGCCTATACACAAAGTGAAGCCATTAAAAGTGGTAATCATAGGTAAAATGTTTTAAAAGAAATGTTAGGCAAACAAAGGGGTATCCAAATATGTTCAGAGCCTATTAACAACTAGGAAAAGTAGACAAAGGATAGAGGTAAAATAAAAATAGCAAAATATTATGCTAGCTAGCAAGGATGCAAGAGTAACAAGAGCCTTCATTCATGCTTGTGAGAATCCAAAATAGCACAGTCACTTTGGAAAACAGTTTGGCAATTCCTTATAATGTTATTATGGTATTGAAGTGGTAGATCAGTTATTCTATACATTTTTTAAAACCCATAGAACTGTATACTACAAAGAGTGAACGTAAATGAATAAAAATTTAAAAAATCAACCAAGATGTTGGAGATCACAGGATGGATTGTAGACTATGACAAACTGTATTAAAAATGTATGAAACAATCTTACTGAAGTTAGTGAGTGTAGGGGGGAGTGGCCAAAGTAACTTCGGAAGACTGCTTTGACTGGAAACTATAAAGCTAATGACAAAAAGTTACTCTTTATAAACACTGTACTCTAGTGGTAAATGTTTTAGCAATTCTAATGTGCTACAGGTTAAAAATTCTGAAACTTCTTTACTAGTATACTAGGGTCATACAATAGGGAAACAGATTGTAAATAAGACAGCCAGATTTCTCATTGTAAGAGAAAGGAGTTAAACATGAGGAAGGAAGAGACTGGAATGAACCTTGTGGTGCTGGGTTAGAGTCAGAGATATCAGTCTGAACTCATGTTTAGAGATAGATGCATAGATAGATTGATAGCTAGATAGATAATAGAGAGGTAATTCTATGTGTATTCACAGGTTGGCACACATACAAATATTTCCTCACTCTATTTGCCAAAAGGGCCTAGAACACGTGACCCTCCATTAGCAGCTAGCAAACCTAGTGCACAGATGGTGGTTTCTAAATACCATTCTCCCATAAAAAGTACTGGGGTTTCTCAGAGAAAATAGTGATTCTAGAGCTGGAACAAGTAAAGTAAAAGACAATCCTAGACCATTTTGTAGTGCCAGAAAGTAAGAGAATGCTCAAAGATCATGATAGGAGTATGTCAAAGAGCCAGTCTAAAAGAGCTCCTAACGGCCAAACTGAAACAATTTTAGCAGCAAAACAATGTAATGTTGGATATAACTGAAAGTATAAAATAAATGTATGTAAGCCCATACTGATATTTTAAGTAATAAAATAAAAAATAAATGGAGGGAAAGAATAATCTTTCTTACAGAAAAATTGCAAATAATATATGTAAACTCCCCTCATCCAGAAGGTGGAGCTTAACCCCCTATCTGTTGAGTGTGGGCTAAAACTGACGACTCACTTCCAACGTATAGGGTGTGGAAAGGGAAAAATAGTTTCTCCAGGTTTACAGTGAAGAAATCTGGTATATAAAACCAGTGATAAGTCATGTTAATATCAGGGACTCCCTTCACATGATGTGACAAAAAGGACATTCCACCTCCCTGACATTCTTCCCTAAAACCCATAGAAAATAAGAGCTCAGTCTAGTCAGATGGAAAGCATCAGATAAACCAAAACTAAAGAACATTCTGAAAAAAATGCCAGACCAGTACCCTTTTTAAAATTGTCAAAGTCATATAAAAATTAGCAACACTGAGGGCCTGTCACATGACAGAGGAGAGTAAATGCAATATGGAATCCTGGATTGGACTCTGGGACAGTAAAAAGACATTAGTGAAAACCCAGTGAAATTCGAAGAGAACCTGTTGTTAGTTAATAATATTGTACTAATGCTCATTTCTTAGTTTTGAAAAATGTTCTATGGTTGTATAAGGTGTTACCATTACGGAAAGTTGTGTCAAAAGTATACAGCAACCCTCTGCACTGTCTTTGTAACGTTTTGGTAAATCTGGGGGCTATGGGCAAAAGTTGTGTACAGACTCATCTTTCCAGCGCAACCTACTATTAAAATGAAAACCTTCAACCAGGTTTTCTATTAACTTTACTCTTCAAAAATCTGAAGAGTACAGAATGATCCATGCAATGGTCACCCCAACAAAATAATGTACTTTGTTTCTTTCTAAAGTATGATTGATTTAAAATATTTAGCATAAAAAAAAGAGTTGGTTTTACTCCTAATGTCTCTAAGTACTTGAACATCTATTTAGTGCTAATATTTGTGTCTTTTATAACAAAGTTTATTTGCATCTTATAAATAAAACATCTTTTAAAACAGAAGGTGGGCACAAAATCGTACTGGCTATTTGAATGCCTCATTTTTCTCATTCTGAAATTGAGCAAATGGTGTAAGATCTCTAAAATACTATCCATTTCCATATCCTATTCTAAGATTAGAACTGACACAGTCAACTATAGAGGAACATTGTTTAGTTTGTTTAGTATGTGTAGTACTGTGTTATTTTTTTACAATTTTATCAAAATGATACATGTACACAGCTTACACAGAAAGTTCAAAAACGCTTATAAAAAACAGTTGTCCCAACTCAACTCCTCCTCATCAACAGTTCTGCTTTCCAGAAGCAACCAATTTTAGCCAATTCTGATTTGGATTTTCTCTAATAGTTAGAGCCTTATTCTAAATGCAATGCTGATATGGCTTCCTTTAGGTTTTTTATTGCTGCCATAACAAATTACCACAAATGCAGAGGTTTAAATAACACAAATTGATTATATTACATTGTTGTAGGTTAGAAGTTCAACACAGATGACACTGGACTAAGACGGAGGCGTTAGAAGGAACTATGAGACTTTCTGGAGGCTCTAGGGAAGAATGTGTTTCCCTGCCATTCTCAGTTTCTAGAGGTCAGACACATTCTTTGGCTGGCGGCCCCCCTTCCACTGTCTTCAAATCCAGCAACATCGCATCTCTCTGCCCTTCTTCTGATCACAGTCAGGAAAGGTTCTCTGGTTTCAACTACTCTTGTGAGTAGACTGGGACCACCCAGAAAATCTAGGATAATCTCCCTTGTTCAGGGTCCTTAATCTTAATCACATTACACATCAGCCAAGTATCTTTTGCAACATAAAGTAGTGTATTCACAAATTCTGAGGATCAGGATTTGGACAACTTTGGGGGCCATAATTTTGACTACCACATGGCTATTTCATGATTTATCAGATTCAGATACTGCCTCTTGATTGCCCACTGGTAAAGACAAGGATTTCTCTCATTTGCACTACCTCCACTCCTCTCACCTCCCCATTTTGGATATTTATACTCTCTTAATTCTTTCATTAGTCACCTGGTAACTTTAAGTGATATATTTATATCTCTAGTTCTTTTTCTGTCAACTTTAGACAACTCCCTTTAATTACCAACTATGTAAGACAAATTTCACTCCTCTTTTTTCTACCATTTCCAACTCTCCTGTCAACTTAACCTTCACATACATGTTGTACATATTATACACGTCATTTTATATATAATACATTACATATGATCACATTTTAATTATGCTCCATAAACATATTGAGACTTCTCTGTATTATACATTTTATTCTGACTCTGTAAATATTATTCATGGCAAATCCAAGCAGTGTATTAGAGTCACATTTCCTTTTCTGTGGGGTCAATGTGACTCCTTTGCCACTCAAGAGAGAAGGCTTTTATTGTCCAGATCATCTTTTATCATACCAACTGAATAAAATTTCAGTGATTTAAATAATCCCACATTTATGAAGGAATTGTTTTTCTCTAGAACTCAATCCAATTCACTTCACTAAAGCTTCCTTTCTAGCCCCACATACAAGGCCTTCTGCACACCTGAAGTCACATTACAGTTAGAAGTCTTACTGACTACAATTCGAAATATATTATGATGTACATCTGAAAGTTATATAATGTTACAACCCAATGTTACTGAAATAAAAAAATAAAAATAAAAAAGGATATACATATATAGCAAATGAACACATGACAAAATGTTTTTAACATCATTAGTAATTAGGGAAATGTAAATTAAAACCACAATGAGATACTATCACACACCTATCACAATGCCTAAAATTAAAAAAATAAAACTAGCTATTTCAATTAAAAAAAGAAGTTTTACTGACTATTTTTGCTTGAAACAGTCACATTTTAATTTCAGAAGAGGTCCTTTATTGTTCTCTACCTCTAATTTCATATAGCACTCTGCTATTATTTTATGGATGTGATATTAAATATTTTCTCCACATAATTTTCTACAAAACTACAGAGGTTCAAAATTGATTGTAGGAAAAGCAATATATAAGACAGAAAAGGGGAACTACAAATACAAATCTCTACAATGTACACATGAGCTTTCTTCTTACGCACGTCTCTCGTTTTTTTCTCTCTAGATGGATTCATAATTAGAAGAGAAGCAGAGATATCTAGCAGGAAAAAATCAGGTTATCATAGAAGTCACTTTATAATATACATGGACATTTTCCATTTTTATTATTGCCTCTTACCACATTTCCTTACCTGTATGGAACATATTTTACATTAATTTTAATCATAGCTTCCATTTATACAAGGAGAGAGGGATAATTTAATTCTATTTAAACTATTTTGAATAGTCTTATTAAATATATACATATATAAAATAAATGGCTTTATATGTGTTTGTATGCTTTGACCATTACTTGAGAAATACAATATATATATATGCAAGCTCTCTCAAAATGAAAGTATTCTTACAACACATGCTTCAAAATAATCAACTCAATAAACTAAAACAGTTGAAACTGCACCAGTTCTCTATACACACCTGAGTTTTTGTGACCTTCTTTTTAGGATCCATAGTATGTACTGGGATTTCAAAAATAAAATCAGTGCTGGACAATCTCACTGGTGCTTGCAGTACTATGAGAGGGAAGTAAATACACTGATAAAATATTAATAGATATAAGCTCATAGATAATTCTTACCATACTTTTCAACGTGAAACAGTAAAAAATACGTTTTTTCTATTTTTTATATTCCTAGCCAGAAAACAAAATTTCATTTTAAAACATTTCTAGAATACCTTGGTTTATCACATTTATAAAGTTCCAATTTTTCATTTTTAATGTTAATTAATTACAAGTAAAATAGAAAAATTACCCTTGAGACAATCAAAGAATATAAAATATACTAAATATTGAGCTGAGAAAAAAGTAAACAAAGTTAAACTGATCTCCATACTAGAGTTTGACCAATGCACAAGTGAAAAAAAAAATAGAGGAATATAAAAGAAAAAACATGAGAATAAAGGGAAAATATATAGACAGCATACCATATAACATTTCATACATGAAATAAGAAAGCTTTATGGTGAAAACGGCTATTCTATTGAAGATTAGGAATGGCACAATCCGTAACAATACACTAGAGAAGATACTACCTCCTGGAAAATCCTACAGTTTTTAATACCAGATTTATTTTTTAAGAGCAATTTTAGATTCACAGAAAAGTTGAGCAGAAAGTGTAGAGAATTCCCAAAGACCCCCTTGCCCTCACACGTGCATAGTCCCCTCCACTATCAACATCCTCTACCATGGTGGTATATTTGTTACAGTTGATTAACCCACAAGGACACACCATTATAACCCAAGTCCACTGTTACAATTAGGGATCACTTGTGGTGTGGTACACACTATGGGTTTGAACATATGTATAACCACATGTATGCATCATCATAGTATGATACAGAGGAGACTTACCGCTCTAAAAATCCTCTCTCGTCTGCCTATTTATCTTTCTCTCCCCACAGTCCTCAGAAACCACTAATCATTTTACTGTCTCCATAGTTTTGCCTTTTCCAGAAAGTCATACAGTTAAAATGATACAGTATGTAGCATTTTGAGATTGGCTTCTTTCACTTAGTAATATACATTTAAAGTCCACGGGATCTGTATCAAGGACTTGATAGCTCATTTGGTTTTAGCACTGAATAATATTCCCCTGTCTGGA
The DNA here is from genome assembly GCF_021613505.1 of Equus quagga. NCBI lineage: Eukaryota > Metazoa > Chordata > Mammalia > Perissodactyla > Equidae > Equus > Equus quagga. The sequence goes on from NC_060276.1 coordinate 93,771,367, forward strand.
TGCACCACAGTCTATTTATCCATTCACCACTGAACAGCATTTTGGTTGCTTCCAAGTTTTAGCAATTATTAACAAAGCTGCCATAAACACTCGTGTGCGGATTTTTGTGTGGACATAAGTTTTCAACTCCTTTGGGAAAATACCAAGGAGCACGATTTCCTGTACCATATGGTAAGAGTATGTTTAGTGTTGTAAGAAACCACCAAATGCCCAACTATCTTCCACCATAGCAGTCTCATTTTATCATTGCTATCAGCAATGCAATCTCACCAGCAACTGCATTCCCATCAGTTTCTGTTGTTCCACATCTTCTCCAGCATTTAGTGTTGTCAGTGTTCTGGATTTTGGCCATTCCAATAGGTGTATCGTACTATCTTACTGCTGCTTTAACTTGCATTTCCCTGATGACATATGATGTGGAGGATTTTTTCATATGTTTATTTGCCATCTGTATATCCTCTTTGGTGACGTCTATGTTCAGATCTTTGGCCCATTTTTTAATTGTTTTTTTGCTTATTGTTGAGTTTCTAAGGGTTCTCTGTGTATTTTGGATGGCAATTCCTTATCAGATATGTCTTTTGCAAATATTTATCCCAGCCAGTGGTTTATCTTTTTAGTCTTTTGACAGTGTCTTTTGCAGAGCAGAAATTTTTAATTTTACTGAAATCCAGTTCATCAATTCTTTCTTTCATGGATCTTGCCTTTGTTCTACCTAAAATGTCATTGTCAAACCCAAGGTCATCTAGATTTCTTCCTAGGATATCTTCTAAGAGTTTCATATTTTTGCATTTTAAATTTAGGTTTATGATCCATTTTGAGTTAATTTGAGTGAAGAGTATAAGGTCTATGTCCAGATTCGTTTTTTTGCTTGTGGATGTCTAGTTGTTCAACATCAATTTTTGAAAACAGCATCTTTTCTGAGTTGTATTGTATCTACTCCTCTGTCAAAGATCAGTTGACTATGTTTATGTGCGTCTATTTCTGGGCTCTCTTTTCTGTTCCATTGACCTATTTGTCTGTATTTTTGCTGATATTAAACTCTCTTGATTACTGTACCTTTGTAGTAAGTCTTGAAATCAGATAGTGTCCGTCCTCCAACTTTGTTCTTCTCTTTCAATAGTGTGTTGGCCATTGTGGGTCTTTTCCCTTTCCATACAAACTTTGAATCAATCTGTCTGTCAATATCCACAAAATAACTTACTGAGATTTTGGTTGGGATTACACTGAGTCTGTAGATCAAGTTGGGAAGAGCTGCCATCTTGAAAATATTGAGTCTTCCTATGCACAGACATGCAACATTGCTCCATTTATTTAATTCTTCTTTGATATCTTTCATTAGAGTTTTGTAGTGTTCCTCATATAGATCTCATAAATATTTTCTTAGATTTATACATAAGTATTTCACCTTTTTGGGTGCTACATTGGCACCCAAATACTGTTGACATTAAATAGTATTTTCTACTTAATTTCAAAAAAAGAAAACTAGAAAAGCCACAAATATATGGAGATTAAACAAAATGCTACTGAACAACTACTGGATCAATGAAGAAACCAAAGGAGAAAGCAAACAATACCTGGAGACAAATGAAAATGAAAATCTTACACGCCAAAATTTATGGGATACAGCAAAAGCAGTTCTAAGAGGGAAGTTTACAGCAATACAGGCCTACCTCAACAAACAAGAAAAATCCCAAATAAACAATCTAATAGTGAACATAAAGGAACTGTAAAAAGAAGAACAAACAAAGCCCAAAATCAGTAGAATGAAGGAAATAATAAAAATCAGAGCAGAAATAAATGAAATAGAGACTAAAAATAAAATAGAAAAAAATCAATGAAACTAAGAGCTCGTTATTTGGAAAGATAAATAAAATTGTCAAGCCTTGAGCTAGACTCACCAAGAAAAAAATGAGAGAAGCCTCAAATAAGTAAAATCAGAAATGAAACAGGAGAAATTACAAGGGACACTGCAGAAATACAAAAGATTCTAAGAGAACACAATGAAAAGCTATACACCAACAAACTGGATAATCAAGAAGTGGATAAATTATTAGAATCATAACCTTCCAAAACTGAATCAAGAAGAAACAGAGAATTTGGATAGACCAATCACCAGTAAGGAGATTGAAACAGTAATCAAAAACCTTCCAAAATTACAAGCCCAGGACCAGACAGCTTCCCTGTTGAATTCTACCAAATATTCAAAGAAGATTAATACCTATCCTTCTCAAACTCCTTCAAAAAATTGAAGAGGAGAGATAGTTTTGTAACTCATTCTATGAGGTCAATATTAACCTGATACCAAAACCAGACAAGGACGACACAAAAAAAGAAAATTACAGGCCAATATCACTGATGAAGATGGATGCAAAAATCCTCAAGAAAATACTAGCAAATAGAATACAACATTACATTAAAAAGATCATGCACCATGATCAAGTGAGATTTATTCCAGGGATGCAGGGATGGTTCAACATCCACAAATAAATCAACGTGATACACCACATTAACAAAATGAAGAATAAAAATCATATGATCATCTCAACAGAAGCAGAGAAAGCACTTGACAAGATAGAACATCCATTTATGATAAAAACTGAATAAAATGGGTATAAAACGAAAGTACCTCAAGATAATAAAGGCCACATATGACAAACCCACAGCTAATATCATGCTCAATGGAGAAAAACTGAAAGCTATCCCTTTAAGAACAGGAACCAGACAAGGATGTCTACTTTCACCACTCTTATTTAACACAGTATTGGAAGTCATATCCAGAGCAATCAGGCAAGAAAAAGAAATAAAAGGGACCCAAATTGGAAGGGAAGAAGTTAAACTGTCACTATTTGAAGATGACATGATTTTATACATACAAAATCCTAAAGAATCCACCAAAAACTATTAGAAATCATAAACGAATATGGTAAATCTGCAGGATACAAAATCAACATACAAAAATCAGTTGCATTCCTATAGACTAACAACACAGGAGCAGAAAGAGAAGTTAAAAATACAATCCCATTTACAATTGCAACTAAAGGAATAAAATATCTAGGAATAATTTTAACAAAAGAGGTGAAAGACCTATACACTGAAAACTATGAAACATTGTTGAAAGAAACTGAAGAAGACACAATGAAAGGAAAGATATTCCATGCTCTTGGATTGGAACAATTAACAGTTAAAACATCCATACATCCTAAAGCAATCTACTGATTCAATGCAATCTCTATCAAAGTTCCAACCACATATTTCACGGAAATAGAACAAAGAATCCTAAAATTTATATGAAACAACAAAAGATCCTGAATAGCCAAAGGAATCTTGAGGAAAAAAAATAAAGCTGGAGGTATTACACTCCCTGATTTCAAAATATACTACAAAGCTGTAGTAACCAAAACAACATGGTACTGGCACAAAAACAGACACTCAGATCAGTGGAACAGAATGAAGAGCTCAGAAATAAACCCACACATCTATGGACAGCTAATTTTCAACAAGGGAGCCAAGAACATACAATGCAGAAAGGAGAGTCTCCTCAATAAATCGTGTTGGGAAAACTGGACAGCCACATGCAAAAGAATGAAAGTAGACCATTATCTTACACCATACACAAAAATTAACTCAAAATGGATTAAAGACTTGAATGTAAGACTTGAAACCACAAAACTTCTAGAAGAAAGCATAGGTAGTACGGTCTTTGACATCGGTCTTAGCAGCATATTTTCGAATACCATGTATGACAAGGCAAGGGAAACAAAAGAATAAATAAACAATTGGGACTACATCAAACTAAAAACCTGCATAGCAAAGGAAATCATCAAAAAAATGAAAAGACAACCTAACAATTGGGAGAAGATATTTGCAAACCATATGTCTGATAAGGGGTAATACCCAAAATATATAAAGAACTCATACATCTCAACAACAGAAAAAACAAACAACCAAATTAAACAATGGGCAAAAGATCTGAACAGATATTTTTCCAAAGATATACAGATGGCCAACAGGTACATGGAAAGATGTTTAACATCACTAATTATTAGGGAAATGCAAATCAATACTTCAATGAGATATGACCTCACGCCCGTCAGAAATGCTATAATTAACAAGACAAGAAATAACAAGCGTTGGAGAAGTTGTGGAGAAAAGGGAACTCTCATACACTGCTGGTGGGAGTGCAAACTTGTGCAGCCACTATGGAAAACAGTGTGGAGATTCCGTAAAAAATTAAGAATAGAACTAGCATATGATCCAGCTATTCCACTGCTGGTTATTTATCCAAACAACATGAAAATACAAATGCGTAAAGATATATGCATCCCTATGCTCATTGCAGCATTATTCATAATAGCCAAGACTTGGAAACAACCTAAATGCCCATCAAGGGACAAATGGGTAAAGATGATGTGGTATATGTATACAATGGAATACTACTCAACCATAAAAAAAGACGAAATCTTGCCATTTGCAACAACATGGATAGAACTTGAGGGTATTATGTTATGCGAAATAAGTCAGATGGAGAAAGTCAAAGATGGTATGATCTCACTCATGAACAGAAGCTAAAAATAACAACAACAACAAACAAACAGATAGATACAGTGATTAGATTGCTGGTCCCCAGAGGGGAAGCAGGGCTGGAAGAGGGTGAAATGGGTGAGTAGGCACATGTGCGTGGTGAGGGAAGGTAGTCTTTGGGCAGTGAACCTGATGTAGTCAACACAGAAATAAAGATATAACGATGGACACTTGAAATTTATATAATGTTATAAACCAACGTTACCTCAATTTTGTCGATCATTTCAAATAACCAGTTTTTGGTTTCACTGATTTACTCTATTGATTTGTGGTTTCAAATTTCATTGACTTCTGCTCTAATTTTTATTATTTCTTTTCTTCTGTTTTCTTTGGATTTAATTTGATCTTTTTCTAGTTTCTTAAGGTGGAAGCTTAGATTATTGATTTTAGATTTCTTCTTTCCTAACAGATATAGTCAATGTTATAAATTTCCTCTAAGCACTCTTTCATTTCATCCATCACATTTTGGTAAGTTGTGTTTTTGTTTTCACTTAGTTCAAAATCTTTTTAAATTTCTCTTGAGATTTCTTCATTGATCCATGTGTTATTAAGAAGCATGCTGTTAAATCTCCAAGTATTTTGGGATTTTCCAGCTCTCTCTCTGTTATTGATAGTTTCTAGTTTAATTTCACTGTGATGTGAGAGCACACATTATATGATTTCTATTCTTTTAAATGTGTTAAAGTGAGTTTTATGGCCCAGAAAGTGGTGTATCTTGGTGTGTTCCATGTGAGAAAAATGTGTATTCTGCTGTTTTTGGATGAAGTAGTCTATAGATGTTCATAATATACAGTTGATAGATGGTTTTGATGAGTTCAACTATGTCCATACTGATTGTTACCTGCTGGACCTGTCCATTTCTGATAGAGGGGTGTTGAACTCTCCAGCTGTAATAGTGAATTAATCTATTTCTCCCTGTAGTTCTATCAGTTTATGCCTGACATGTTTTGATGCTTTGTTGTTAGATGCAAGCATGTTGAGGATTGTTATGTCTTCTTGGAGTAGTGACCTCTCTATCATAATGTAATGCCCTTCTTTATCCCTGATATCTTTCTTCGGTCTGAAGTCTGCTCTGTTTCAAATTAATATAGCCGCTCCTGTTTTCTTTTGATATGTGTTAGCACTGTATTTGTTTCTCCATCCACTTATTTTTAATCTATATGTGTTTATACTTAAAGTGGGTTTCTTGTAAACAACATACAGTTGTTTTTGACCCACTCTGACAAGCTCTTTTAATTGGTGCATTTAGACCACTGACATTAAAGTGATTACTGATATAGCTGGATTAATATTTATCATATTTATTACTGTTTTCTATTTGTTGCCCTTGTTCTTTGTTCCTATTTTTTTCCCACTCTTTTCTGTCTTTTTGGTTTTGAGTGTTCCATTTTTCTCCTCTCTTAGCATTTCTATTACACTTTTTTTTTACCCTTTTTAGTGATTGCTCTAGATCTTGCAATATATATTTACAACTAATCCAACTCCACTTTCAAGTCACACTGTACCACTCCATGGGTAGTGCGAAGGCCTTATAATAACAAAAGACTTCAAATTCTTCCCTCTCACACCTTGTTTCATGGTCATTAATTTCACTTACATATAAGCATACATTAGTATATATATATGAATACACTGTTGCTATTATTACATTGAACAAAGTTAAATGTTAGAGCAGTTAAGAATAAGAAAAATAAAAGTCTTTATTTTACTTTCATTTATTTTGTCTCCAATGCTCTTCCTTTCTTTGTGCAGACCCAAGTTTCCCAAGTGTATCATTTTCCTTCTCTCTAAAGAACTTCTTTTAATATTTCCTGCAGGTCTACTGACAACAAATTCCCTCAATTTTTGTTTTTCTGAGAAAGTCTTTATTTCTCCTTTACTTTTGAAGTATAATTTCAAGGTACAGAATTCTAAGTTGGTGTTTCTCTCTCTCTCAGCATTATATATTCCACTCCATTCTCTTCTTGCTTGCATGGTTTCTGAGGATAAGTCAGATGTAATTCTTATCTTTGTTCCACTACAGGTGAGGTGTTTTTTAACTCTGGACTATTTCAGGATTTTTTTCTAATCTTTGATTTTCTGTAGTTTGAAAATGATACGCCTAGGTGTAGTTTCTTTGGCACTCGTCCTGCTTGGTATTCCCTGAACTTCTTAGATCTGTAGTTTGGTGTCTGACATTAATTTGGGGGAAAATCTCAGTCATTATTGTTTCAAATATTTCTTCTGTTCCTTTCTCCTTCTTCTCCTTCTGGTATTCCTATTATGCATATGTCACACATCTTGGAGGTGTCCCACAGTTCTTGGATAGTCTATTCATTTTTTTCAGTCTTATCTTTGCCTTTTTTTTTGAGGTTTCTATTGAGATATCCTCAAGCTTAGAGATTCTTTCCTCAGCCGTGTCCAGCATGTCCAGTCTACTAATATCCCATCAAAGACATTCTTCATTTCTGTTCCAGTATTTTTAATCTCTAGCATTTTTTAAGATCTTTCCTAGAATTTCCATCTTTCTGCTTACATTGCCCATCTGTTCTTTCATGCCGTCTACTTCATCCATTAGAGCCCTAAGCATATTAATCATAGCTGTTTCAAATTCCCAATGTGATAATTCCAAAACCCATGCCATATCTGAGTATGATTTTGATGCTGATTCTGTCTTTTCCAGCTGTGCTTTTCACCTTTCAGTATGTCTTGTAATTTTTTCTCAACACCTGGACATGATGTACTGGGCAAAAGGAACTGCTATAAATAGACCTTTAGTAATGTGCTGGTAAAGTGTGGGGGGAGGGGAACATTCTATAATCCTATGATTAGATCTCAGTCTTTTAGTAAGCCTGTGTCTCTAGACTACGAACTTCACTATGAACTTCTCAGTATCCCCCACCCCCAATTTCAGACTGGATGGCTAGAATGGACTGGAGTTAGTTATTTCTCTTCTCCCACATAGAAGGTTTTTTTTTTTTTTGAGGAAGATTAGCCCTGAGCTAACTACTGCCAGTCCTCCTCTTTTTGCTGAGGAAGCCTGGCCCTGAGCTAATATCCGTGCCCATCTTCCTCTACTTTATATGTGGGATGCCTACCACAGCATGGTGTGCCAAGCGGTGCCATGTCCACACCAGGGATCCGAACCGGCGAACCCCGGGCCGCCGAGAAGTGGAACCTGCTAACTTAACTGCTGTGCCACCAGGCTGGCCCCTCCCACATACAAGGTTAGAGAGAACTGAAGATGGATATTTCCCTTCTCCAAGGTCAGTTAGGCTCTGATTAAACCCCAGCAGGACAGGATCTGGTTAAATAATTTCTCCTGAAGACAAACCTTTTTAAGCAGAACAGAATGCTCTGGCACATTTCAAAATGATTCCTTTTCCCTCCCCCTGCCAAAATCACAAGGGGGATTTTTCTTTGATATTCACTGAGAGAACCAGGTCAAGCTTCTGGAGGTAAAATTCAAACAAGTTTTGGGGCCCTTCATGACTGGGTCCCCCTGGAGATTTTCTCTCTCAGATTTGTCCAGGCTGAGCCTCCGGCAATGGATCAATTACAGTCCAGGGCTCCTTACCCAGGCATTGACACCTGCAGTGGCTTCTGCTTATGGGTTTCTGTTCCATCACTGTAATTTGTGATTCTCTGTATTCACCTATCAGTCTCTCCAATTTTGAGGGCAGCAGTTTGCCCTGTGACCTCACTTCTCTTATATATCTAAGAAGATTTGTTGATCTTTCAGTTTTTTCAGTTTTTTCACTTGTTGTTAGGATGGACTGGTGACTTCCAAGCTTCTTACATGCTGCACCAGAAACCAAAATTCAAAACCTATACTTTTTGAAACTTACCTTGGAGCCCTTTGTAATCTTTAACAAAAACTCAAGAGTCTTACAAGCTTTGGGAAATATAAGTACCTGGAAAGAAACTAATTTCTGACCTTAAAAATTCATATCATATCCTTTTATTATACCACTGGAGTTAATGGATGCTTTAGGAGGGCATCAGGACACATGGGATAGGAGAAATGTGTAGCTAGTGTTCCTCGTTGTGTCACTCCCAAAACTTGTCATAAGAAATCCCAGAAAAGAAGATGCTATGGCACGTATGCAGAAAGTGGCATATCTAAGATGGTCTGCCCATTCGAAAACTGGAAATTGGGGATAATCAGTGAAAATAATAGATTTTAAAACATTAAAAAAACATTAAAAGCATTATTTTGGCATGTTACTTTACCATTTAGAGATTTCTATTTCATTTATAGAAAGAAGTTACATTCTCCCCAACACAGATTGTTAGAGAACCATTTTCTGGAGAAACTGAACTGCCCAAGATTAAAGTCTTACAGACTAACATTTTGGTTCCCCTGAATTAAAACATTTATTGGCTACAGATGGTCAGGCAATGATACGATAGTGGGTGCTGAAACCAGCATCTTGAGACTCACTAATAAACATGAGAGAATATGCAAGCGTCAACAAACACTTAAGGAACTCCTCAACATGAAGGAGACAGATATAAGGGAAAAATAATTCAGCAAAAATTGAGACAATGTAGTCATATAAGAAAATTTCAAAGAAATTATCATAGTATAATTAGAGGTAAAAAGTATTGTTTTCATTTTAAAAGTCTATAAGTAAAGAAATGATCAGAAAAAAGTTAAGAACTCTTGTTAGTTTAATACTGTCAAAATAATTTTTTAAGACATAAAAAAGTCAAGTAAGAAAAATATCCCGGGAAGTACAACAAAAAGATGAGGAAAAGGACAATAAATGAGAATATATAAGACAACAAAAATATACATAATATATATAAAATATATATATACCATATAATCCAGCAGGTACAAAATCCAACCAATAGGAGTCTGAGAGAGAGAAACATAGAAAATGGTGGGAAGGGACTTTTCAAGGAAATAATTTATGAAAATTTTATAGAACTGTAGGACATGAGTTTCCAGACTGAAAGAGTCCACAAGAACTTAGGACAATGGCAAAAATGAAAGATTCACACCAAAATCATCAGCATGAAGTAATGGAGTACCAGGGATAAAGAGAAGTTTCTAAAAGCTCCTAAAGGGGAAACACTGGGCCATATATAATGGATGGGAAAGAAGAATGGCATCAGACTTCTAAATGCAACAATGGAATTTAGAAGATAATGATAATACCTCCAAAATTTTGAAAGAAAATTTTCTCAATCTAGAATTCCATATTCAACCAAACTATTGTTCCAGTGTAGGAGGAAAAACAAATTTCCATGCTGTCAGACATGGAAATTCTCAAAAACTAACTCCCTTGCACACTTTCTTCAGAAGCTCCTGGAAGATGTAATGTACCAAAATAATGAAGTAAACCAAGAAATAGGAAGGCAAGGGATTGAAGAAACAGGAGATTCAGAAAAGAACAGAAAAGAATCAAAAGGAATGCCCACAATTACAGCGAAGGGAAGTCTCCGACAAAAGTTCTCTCATGGACAAAGAAAGCATCTAGTCCACGGTGGAGCAGGAGACTGACGTGCTCTAGGAGAGCTGCTTCAAGAGAATCAGAAGACAGGACATATTATCTGACAGGCTAGACTATATGCAACATTGTCTTGACAAGTATATTATAGAGCTTTACGGCATGGGAGGATTTAGTCAAATATCTAATGACAATTAAGTAATTATTAACTCCACCAAAAACCAAAAAGTTGAAAGAAAGGAACTAAAACAATGATGCATGATACACCACTTCGTCAACAAGCAACAACATATTGTCATAATAATTAAATCTCTGATAAAAATTTTAATTGAAATTTAAGGTATAATTATATTAGGAAAATGGATAAGAAGAATTAGAGTTTCAAGTGAGTGAAGGTGCTTGTCATTAAATAAGTGTTTTCATTAGATAATTAATGAGGAAACGAGGAAAGTCATTGCCTCTGGGCACAGGATAAGCCTTGAGGAGGAGAGAGAGAATGGATTACAATTCTGGGTTAGCACTATATTTCTTTTTTTATTTTTGCTTTTTCTCCCCAAAGCCCCCTGGTACACAGTTGTGTATTTTTAGTTGTGGGCCCTTCTAGTTGTGACATGTGGGACACTGCCTCAGCATGGCCTGAGGAGCGGTGCCATGTCCGCGCCCAGGATTCAAACCAGGGAAACCCTGGGCCACCGCAATGGGAGCACATGAACTTAACCACTCAGCCACGGGGCCGGCCCCTGGGTTAGCACTATTTTAATTTGAAAATGAATGCATGTAATTTGGGAGTAAAGAGACAACAGCAGGCTTGTGAGCCTCCTACTGAGACATCATCCTCCTACTGAGGTGATGGCTGAGGGAATAATGGAGTTGACAAGATCTCCTTGTAAACATAAAAATGGTATTAACCAGTGAACTTATACAAAGAAGGTCTTTGACATATATTATCTGTCCGTATGGCCAACCAAAAATATCTGAAATTTATGGATTTATGGGGCATTGATGGTAGGAGAATGGGAATTCATCAAAGGCATTTCCTATCTGTGTAATATTAAAGGGTACAAAAATGGCAACTCCAAGCAAAAACGTCATCCTTTGAGAAGAACGTTTCTAAAAACGTCATTCGAAAGTCATCTGTTAATTCAAAACCAAAACACATCCTAGGGAGGAAGAAAGGGACAATTTGGAAGCTGTGTCTCATGGATGCCAACTTCAACAGGAAGAAATGTTACATCTCTGCCTGAGTTTACTTGTATCATTGGAATCTTTAGGAAACTTTGGTGTTGGTAAGTTATATAACTGTCTGCTTTGACATTTTAACCCTTTGTGGAAATACAATAATATTTTTTAGAAACTAAGTATAATAATTGTTGAACCATGAAAATTTTAAACTATTAAAAATACAAAAAAAAAACCCCACGATTACATATCTATCAATCTTGTAGATGGGGAAGATGAGCTAACTGAAACCAGTAAACAGTAGTGATTAGGTAGATAGTAACTAAAGATTTTTTGTTTTTTTGCAATTTATGATAATAGTTTTTAGTTGTTACCCACCCATTGTTAACTGTGCCATTTAGGCAATATGCTACCCGACTTCCACTAGGTTCCTCTACATAATGTCTCCCTGGAACCTGGGTCACCATGGAAATGGGTTTTTGAGCTGTTTTTCAGGAATTAGGATCCCTTTGTCCAGTTCAGGCTGGCTGAGACCACCAACCCATCCACCCGGTCCACATAGTTGTCCGATAAGTGACCTTTTGACATCAAGAGGCTAAAAACTCCACCCTCAGATCATGCTAACGCCACCATTTTGTGAACATTCGTCCTATGAAGAGGCATAAAGTTTGACTACACCTGCGCAGATCATCAATTACCTCACCTTCCCTCACCTCCACTCATCCATCTCTATACTTCAGACTACCTTGCCCCCTACCCCATAAATAGCCCTGAGTTCCCATTTTTGGGGAAGCAGATTTGAAACTGATTCTTCCACTTCCTCACTTGGCTGCCTTGTGATTAAAACCCTCTCTCTGCCACAATCTCATCGTTTCGGTGTTCGGCTTTCTGGGCGATGGGCAAAAACAAATCTGGTTCGGTAACATAATCTTTAAAGGAATGTTAGAAATCACAGAGGAAATGATAGCTAGATTTCACTATAAAATTATTTTAAAAGTCTATTGAAAAATGAATAAAACTAGAGACAAACAACAAATCTTAGAAAACATTCACAGTAAATATGAAAAAAATAATATAAATAAAGAGACTACTGACACCTATCAGACAAATACAAAAGTTCAGTGATAAAGGCAAAGTTCACGAACAGATTATTTACATAAGAAATATATAATTAATAGCAAAGATAGAAAATTTTAATCCCCGTGAGCAATGAAAGAGATGAAAATTGAAATGATGTATTTTTAATCACATAGAAAGATATCCGATTTCTTTAATTCAGTGCTGGTTAGAATTTACACTGGAGGAGAGTAAAACAGCAGAACTCTTTACAAAAGCCCTTTTACAAAATCCATCAAGAGCTTTGACATGTACAGACTTTAGAAGGAACGCAGCCAATTCAGAGAATCTCACTTTCAAAAAAATCAAATTAGAGAAAAAGTATTAGACACAAAAATGTTCACTATTGCAATATTTATATTAACAAGAAAATAAAGGAAACAATCTAGATGCTTACGATTATACTTCAGTAATCTATAAGACACACTTACCGATTAAATATTCCGCAATAGTTATCAGTGCTAATTTATAATATTAATAAGCGTCTATAACATCCAAATAAAAGTTTCTATTAAGAGTGAACAGATTAATATAATATAGTCAATAAGATCACAAATACATTAAAAAGTAAACTAATAAAAGCAAATTATATAAAAAAAGAGAAAGATGCAAAAATATTAACAATAGCATGTTCCTAATATTCACATTCCAGATGATGTTTTCTGTGTTTCTATATTTTCCAATTTCCCTTAATGATGATATATTAATTTTTAATTTTCAAATAAGTAAATTTTATTTTATTTTTCAAGAAAGTAATTTACCTAATTCAGAAAACAAAATTAGACAATGATTATTTTCTTTCCCTAAGAAGATATCTGAAAACAAGGGAGAAAACTCTAACTTCCTGGAGCGTCCCTACCAGCTGTGGAATTCCTAATTCTGTATTTTAAATGAGAGTGAAATAAATCTCTACATTGAAGATGCTACTTTAATAAAGCTTCTCTTACTAGGTGCCAGGTGCAATTATTAACTGATCACTATTTTATTATTAATGACAACAATGTCAGAAGTATAAAAACAAAATATAGCATAATATAGTATAGACTAGACTCAACTTTTCATGAAAAATATTTAAGCACATATAAGAAAATGCTAAGCCAAAGATGTCAAAAGCACGGTTTGCAGAGTGCATCAGTTTTATGCTTTAATATTTAGAGAAAGCGAGTAAATATTTAGCAAATAATTCAAAATTTTAATATACTTATCCCTTTTTACATGTACTTAGTCATTTAGTAATCCACCCCTTTGGGGGGAAAAAAATTTCCTAAATAAAATTTCATCCTTTCATTTTATATCTAATGTATTTTATTTTAATAATTTATATTTTGATATAATCATTTAAAAACTTCCCACACAATAAATACAGTACTAAACTGACCTTTGTTTTTAATCATATCCTATTTTTTTAAGCAAGGGTCACTTATCTGAGATTATATCCATGCCGTTTATCAAAATTCAATCTCAAAGACTCACAATTTAAGTGACACACAGGAACAATATCATGATCTTACTTTCTAATATTTCTATTTTAAAAAAATAAATATCATATTCTGCTTTTTTAAACTTTTGTTGCTTAAGTGTAAATATTTGGTTTATGTACATCAAATGAATGTTTCGTATTACATACCAGCAGCTTGAACATAACACGGTCGAATAAGTGGTACCGTCTTTGGAATCATAGGAGAATTTGACAAACAATACTGAGTGTAAAGTTTTGAAGCCTCGAAGAAATTAATTCGAACTTGAATGCTAAAGTCATGAGTTGCCACCTGACAGAGAAAAAATACATTACACGTGTGACTATTTTTGCTATAATACATTTGTGATATAATTTTTTATTGGATATTTTTAAAGTGTACAACTTGATGACTTGATATATATATACATAATGAAATAACACAACACTCAAGCTAATTAACATATCCATCACCTCACAGAGTTACTTTTCTCTTTTTTTTTCTGGTGGGAACACTTAGGATATTCTCTTAGCAAATTTCAAGTATAAACTACACTGTTGTTACCAGAACTACCATATTATCCAGCAATCTCACTTCTGGGTATTTATCCAAAGGAAATGAAATGAGGATCTCGAAGAGATACTCACACTCCTATGTTCATTGCAGTATTATTCACAATAGTCAAGATATGGAAAGAACCTGTCTACCAAAGGATGAATAAAGAAAATGTGGTATACACATACAATGGAATATTTTTCAGCTTTAAAAACAGAAGTACATCCTGCCATTTGCAACAACATGGATGGACCTGAAGGACATTATGGTAAGTGAAATAAACCAGACACAGAAAGACAAACAATGTATGATACCTCACTTACGTGTGGAATCTAAATCTAAAATAGTCAAACTCATAGGAGCAGAGCATAGAATAGTGGCTACCAGGGGCTGGGAGGAGGGAGATATGGGGACATGTTGGTTAAGGGGTACAAAGTTTTAGCTATATAAGATGAATAAATTCTGGAGATCTAATGAGATATCATGGATTGAGTCAAACAGTTAGTAAAAGACAGTTTCAAAAAGAAAATTATCTTGTGACATTGAAAGTACATTTTTTTCAAAATAAGATGGCTCATTTTTCATGAGTTCCAAAAGAATTCTTAAAAATAAATAAATTTAAAAAATAATTCTTATTAATTCAAAATGGACCAAAGACCTAAATATAAAACCTAAAACTTTGTAGAAGAAAATATGGGAAAAAAATCTTTGTGATCCTTGGTTAGGCAAAGACTTCTTAAATGCAATAATCCCAAAAGAACAAACGATTAAATTGTGCTTTATCAAAACTAAAAACATTTGTTTTGACAATGTTAAGAAAATCAAATTACAATCCAAAACACATTTCTAACAAAAAAATTCCAACTTGTACCCAAAAGATATAAAGGACACACAAAGATCAGTTAAAAAATAAAGTATCTAATGAAAACCTAGGTAAAAGATTTGAAAAGTCAATTCAGAAAAGAAAATACGCTTATGACATATTGCCACATGAAAGGATGTTTAACATCATCAGATATTAGGGAAATGCAAATTGAAAGCACAGGAGATAACATTTCGCACCTATTGCAACAGCTTAAACAAAAATGACCTTATCAAGTGCTGGTAAAAACATGAGGACCTAATACATTCACACATTGCTGATAGGATGCAGTATATTATAGTCATTTTGGAAAACAGTTTTCCAGTTTCTTAGAAAATTAAATATATATTTAACATAAGGCCCAGAACTCAGAACTTTGAGTGTTTACCAAAGAGAAATGGAAACTTATTCATACAAAAATCTGCATGCAAATGTTTATAGTAGCCTTATTCATAACTGCCAAAACCTGAAAACAAGCCAAATTCTCTCCAAATGGTGAATGGATAACAAAGTTTAGTCAATCTATATAACAGAATACTTTTCCACAATAAAGTAGAATGAACTACTGTTACACATAATAATATGGGTGAATTTTAAATGCATTATTCTAAATGAGAGAAACCAGATTGAAAAGGCAAGCTACCTTATGATTTCATTTACGTAATATATAAGTGAAAAGGCAAAATTATACAAACAAAATGAGATCAGTGTTTGCCATGAACTGGAGGTGGGAGACAGGTTGACTGCAAATACGCACAAGAACAATTTAGGGGAGGTGAAGGAACTGTTCTCTATATTGATTTTTATATTTGCTATACAACTGCATAAAGAAAAGAAGTTAAAGCTAATCCCTTAGCTCTGATTTTTATACATCTGGCTTCAAAATCTAAAACAGATTAACAATATAGGCAGCTAGTCAGATGAGTCATAGAAGAATGAACACTTAGAGCTTCATAGCACCGTGGCAATTATATAGCGTTACCCCTTCTCTTTAAAATGAAGACACTGTGCTCCAGCCTTGATAAAAACACAAGTGCACATCAAGGAGAAGAAAAAGAACCAATCTCGATGTTTAGGGCCCACACCTCAATGAAAGGAGAGACTGACATCAGCCAAATGGTGGACAATCAGTTCCAAATGCCCATCCCTCCACAGAAACATTGAAAAGTAAGCAAAAGCTGTCAGGAGCAACTTTGAACTCTGGAAAATAGTCAAAGGTTTACAGCAAAGAAGTGAACACTGAATCAAGAAAAAGACAACTTAAAAAACAGTAGGATAGCTTTGTGCCATTTTTACTTGCCCTTGTGCCTCTCCCTTCCAGACACAGTGGAGGTCTTAAAGACGGCAGCCTGCATCCCGGTAACTGGGTTTGGATGGAAAAGAGCAGATCCTATTCACAAATCATTGTATTTGTGTGTCCTAACCTGTCTGGGGCTACCTGAAGGACTGATGCAAGGTGCCTGTCTTTCTTTAACCTGATCTCAAACTCACTCAGGTCAGAAAAGCAGTAGACATTGCTCAAAAATATTGTCAGGCAAACCAAAAACTTAGAGCCACGTGAGACAAAAGATTACGGTTGAAACATGCAAGCACAGCTTAAAACCTGGAAAGAAAAGCTGGAGAGAGAGTTTCTTTGGGAAATTAGAGCATTCAAAAGCACCCATGTGTATTGGGGCATTCAGGAAGCCACAAGCATGCCCAGGGAAGGACATGTGCTCAGGAAAGACCTGAGAAGACTAAGCTATCACCTTTGTCTGATCTCTAGGCTAAGTGCAATCAGGAAATAAAGGCTGGAATAGAGTTATAAATGGCCTGGCTAACTGCTGAATAAGTGAACTGGCACAGAGTCAATCCATAAGGAAATCTCTATCAAAACATTAGCTGAACATAAGCTAAAGGAACAGAGACTTCAGGGATCACACACAGCAAGGGCTTTGCAAAACATAATTTGGAAAAGTCACTAACCAAATGAATGACTGCAGCCTTCAACAATCAAGAACAGTAAATCTTGGGAAAAGGAGAGAAAATTTGATTTCCAGAGTTACCACATTACAATGTTCAAATATCCAGTTCTCAACAAAAAATCACTTTGCATACAAAGAAACAAGAAAGCACGGCCCATTCAAAGGAAAAAATAAAATGACAGAAGCCATCCCAGAGGAAGCCCAGGCACTAAACTTACGAGACAAATACTTTAAATTCACTGTCTTAAATACGCTCATAGAGCTAAAGGAAAATGTAGAAAAAGAAAAAAGGAAAACAAGAAAATGATGTATGAAAAATGAGAATATCAACAGAGACAGAAATAATAAAAATAAATGAAACCAAAAGTTGGTTCTCTGAAAAGATAAAAAAGAAAAAAAGGACAAAACTTCAAGCCAGACGGAAAAAGGAAAAAAATCTAAGACATGAATAACTAAAATAAAAAATGAATATTGGACATTCCTTAAAACCATACAAAAAAAGGGATTCAAAGAGAATTTTATCAACCATTGTGTACCACTAAAGTAAATAATCTAGATGAAACTGACAGATTCATAGGAAAACAAAAATTACCAAAACTGACTCAAGAAGAAATAAAAAATATGAACAGACCTACAGAAGTGGAGGATGAATCAATAAGACTTCCCAACAGCACAACTTCATGAACGGAAGGCTCCACTAGTGAATCCTACCAAACGTTTAAAGAATTAATACTATACTTCTCAAAATCTTCCAAAAGAAGAAGAGGAGGGAAAACTTCCTAACTTATTATATAAGGTCAGCGTATCTTGATATCAAAGATAGATGAAGACATTACTTTGCACAGGGAACCTCCATGGGTCCCCCAGGCTGTGACTTGCTCTCAACTAACAGTCCCAAAAGTCAGGCCAGCGCATGTGGCCAGGGCAGAGAGCCCGGCTGCCTGAGCATGGCAGGGGCACCTCCGTGGAGTGGAGCATATTATAAGCATTATACACCATGACCAAGAATGCAAAGGTGTTTCAACATACATAAATCATGTATGTCATGTCAGTTGATACAGAAAAAATATTTGACAAAATCCTACACCCTTTCATGATAAACACTGAAAATGGTTAAGACGGCAAATTTTATGTTATATGCTTTTTTACTACAATAAAAATGTAAAATATTGTGTTCAGTGAAAGATGCCAGACACAAATGGTCACATATTGTGTAATTCCTTTTATATGAAATATGCAGGATAGATCCAGAGACTGAATGCAGACTGGTGGTTGCCAGCCGCTGGTGGGAAGAGAAATGGGGAGAACCTGCTTAATGGGTAAAGGGTTTTACTTTGGAGTGATGAAAACGTTTTGAAATGAGACAGAGGGAGTGGTTATACCATATTGTAAAGCCACTAAATGCCACTGAATTGTTTACTTTAAAATGGTTAATTTTAGTGGTTACCAGGGGAAGGGGAGTGGGGGGTGGGCACAAAGGGTGAAGGGGCGGATTTATATGGTGACTGACAAATAATAATGTACAACTGTTAATTTCACAACGTTGTAAATTATCATAACCTCAATTAAAAAATGGTTAATTTTATGTTATATAAATTTCCCCTCAATAAATTATTTTTAAAAAAATAAAGGAAAGGGAAATCAATCAGAGGCTTCCAAGAATTCCCAAGACACCTACCATTTGATGATCTCAAGGTTTTACAGAAATAAAAAATAAGTCTATTTTTGTAAAATGATTGAGAGACTGTATTATATCAGATCTCATATGAGATTATTTTATTTATTGAGATTAAACAGCTTAACTATTCTTCCCACCTAATATTCTCCTGTC
Organism: Equus quagga; assembly: GCF_021613505.1. Taxonomy (NCBI): domain Eukaryota; kingdom Metazoa; phylum Chordata; class Mammalia; order Perissodactyla; family Equidae; genus Equus; species Equus quagga. The sequence goes on from NC_060276.1 coordinate 93,790,350, forward strand.
TTTTACATGGATGCCTCTGACAGACAAACAGCTCACTTAAAAACTGAAACGGGGGCCAGGCCAGTGGCACAGTGGTTAAGTTCATACATTCCGCTTTGGAGGCCTAGGGTTTGCCAGTTCAGATCCCAGGTGCAGACATGGCACCATTTCTCAAGCCATGCTGTGGCAGGCGTCCCACATATAAAATAGAGGAAGATGGGCACAGATGTTAGCTCAGGGCCAGTCTTCCTCAGCAAAAAGAGGAGGATTAGCAGCGGATGTTAGCTCAGGGCTAATCTTCCTCAAAATAAATTAATTAATTAAAAAAAATTGAAACGGTCAAAACCTTGAATTCTAATTGGTAATTTATTTCCTCACCCTGAGCTCATCAATTAAAAACTAAAGAACCAGGGGACAGTGTACCTGCAGTATTTGGAAGTGGCTCCAGACCCAAATATCAATTTTGGAAACTAAACTGAAAATTTTATAAATTATACAATTTATTAGAAATTTAAACTTATAAAAAATAAAATTATATATAAAAGAACAGAAAATGCAACTGAAGTAATGTCAATGCTAAAATATTTATATATGTAAAAATTATTACTGCATTTCAGCTTATTCAAATTATAAAATATGAAAATGATCGTCATTTTTTCTAACGACCCATTTAATTTTTTAACTATGTATTGATTTTTTATTAAAAACTAACATTATTTATGTTTGAAATAATTTTAGAAATATCAATCCTGCAACAACTGTTGCTCTATGGCTTATTGATAAGTTTCTAGGGGTGGGGAGAAGGGAAATAGGCCAGAATGGCAAACGTTTTAAATGTAGGAAAGAGACACATCTAAGTTTCCAAGATCATGACAACAAGCATTGATGGTTTCAGAGGGACATATACTTAATGCTGTGCCATACACATAAAGCCCATGCTGACAATCTGAAAAGGTCTAACTTAAATGAGTAGCTAAATAATAGAAAGGGTATACTTACAGCTCCAGTCATGCATATTATCTTACTAGGCAAAACACCTAGGTCTTCATTTTGTTGTTATTTAACCTTAGCTGGCTGCTATGGTCTGAAAGTGTGTCCCCCAAATTCATGTTGAAATCCTAACCCCCAAAGGTGACAGTATTAGGAGGTGGAGCCTTTGGGAGGTGCTTTATTCATGAGGCTGGAGCCCTCACGAGTGGGATAAATGCCTTATAGAAGAGACACTACAGAGATCCCTAGCCCTTCCACCACGTGAGGACACAGACAGAAGTCTGCGACCCAGAAGAGGGCCGTCACTCTACCATGGTGGACCCATGATCCTAGACTTCCAACCTCCAGAACTGTAATACATTTCTGTTGTTTATAAACTACCGAGTCTGTGGTATTTTGTTACAGCAGCCCAAACAGACGAAGACACCGGCTATACCACTGCTAGCTCCACCTCCTGTCATAGAATCTTTTGTAAATAGTCTGTTCTCATAACATAATTATAGAAGCCCAAAAATACTGTAGCATGTTTTATTTTCATGGATGTTTCATTTATTTTGACAAATCAGAGGAACCAACTCATTCCCATGATAATCTATTTCTGCAGAGACACCAGAATACAGACGTCAAGAAGTAAATTGAATAAAGATATATTTCATATACAAATACTACCTGCTTTCATATTTCAGTCCTTAAAACAAAACTTTGCTTGATCCTCTTTCCACTGGAATTTCTCACTATTAATCATCAGCAACTAGTTACATTTTATCTCATTTCTATTTTTCCTCTTCTAGTTTGTCTGCCTTTTTTTTCTTATTTGGAGTATTAATATAAATCGATACTTTCTATCATATGTATTTTAATAGTTTTCATATTATTTTTAGGTTACTATCTTATTCTTTACGTTTTTTTCATATAACATATACTCATATTTTAAAGTCAAATAATATCTAAAAGTATGTTTGCCAAACCATCACCTTCAGCTGACTGTGATGGATGGAGATAGGTTCTCAATGGAAGAAGCTGAGGTGAAAGGAGGAGGAGGTTAATGGAAACGTGAAAACAAGGAAATGAGAGGCTAGGGTTCTGGACGGACCTCCAGAGGATACTGAAATCACTTAGAAAATGAGAGGAGTAGGGTGCAGAATAGATAAAAAGCCTGGCTGGTAGCAATGTCTAGAAATTACTACTCAGAGTAAGAGGGAATAGTAAATTCACATAATACAAAGTTCAAAGAAGCAGACATTTTTAACAGATAAAGACCATTTTTGGGGAGCCTAATCTGACACCCCAAAATGTATCTCTTTGCCTTGAGGATTATTTCGGGCTGATTATTTTTAAGAACAAAAGACTCAGGAAGAAACTTTGACCTTTCCTCTAACTGCCTAAAAGAATTTAAGATAGAAGGCCTGTTCCAGGAAGGAGCTATCACCACGGAGAACTACAGTATAATATGAACTGGGTGACATGGACAGGGAGGAACTTAGCAAGGCCCATTTCATCAAAGTCCTCTCCATGTTCCATTGTCTTTGCAAGGCATGGCAAACATTTGTTTACCAAACATTTGCTTTTCCACCTCCATGTGACTTGCTTTCCTCCTCTTTGAAGCCCCAAACCACTACCCCCAACATCCTCCTTTGTCTTTAGCTGAAGATGTTATTTAAGGTGGTGGCTTCAGCCATTTTGGCAAGTTACTCAGTTTTCCTAGGCTTCTCCCATGTTATTAATTAATATGTTATTAAACTTGTTTGATTTTCTCCTGTTATTCTGTCTCATGTCAATTTAATGCTTAGACCAGCCACAAGAACCTAGAGGAAAATTTCTTTTTCCCATATACATGTAGGAAAATCAACCCAGGCAGCAAGGCTTCCAGAAAGCATCACCTCTAGAGCCACACCCAGATCCACAGGAAAGGCTATATGAGCAGCAGTGCCCTAGAGATAGCCACGTTCATAATATGAAGAAACCATGAATAGAAAAAAATCCCTAAAAACCTAGAGGACTTATGTAAATACAGGGATCCCAGAGGGCAGAGGGGAAGGGAAAGAAAGCCAAGTGTAAGGGAATTCAGAGCTAGTAGGGATGAGAATCTACTCACAGAGAGCTCCACTTCTGCGGATGAGTGAGGTAAACAGGGATCATGATGATTTAAATCCTGACAGTTATTGGGTATTAAGTCTTGACTGTCATTGGGTCTACTGCTGGGTCCCAAAGTCAGGGATGATAGGAGTGGAAGGCTGGAGTGGTGGGAGAGGTTTAACATAGAGCGTGATTGTGGGCTTTATTCAAGAATGTCTGATGTTGTCGATGATGATTATGTTGGTAATTATCAAGATAATTCAACGTACTGGTCTGAGCCCTTGACTGTCTCTTCTAATTTAAGATGAGGCTTTTCTCCCTCCTGAAACACATATATATTTTCTAAAACACTGTGTGAATTCACAGAGCTGAGAGTCAATCCCTGCCTTTTCTAATTGCCAATTGTGTGTATATGGGAAGTCATACTGGACTTGACTTCTCTTAACTCGCATCTTCACAGACAATTCACATAAAATGTGGTTTTACCCAAGGTAGCCCTGTAATTACCCAGAATGCAAAATTGAGAGGTTCCATGATTTCTTCACTCATGTAAGTCATATGCCCTCAGCAAAACTGTAAAAGTACAAGACTTATCTTTCACACAGAAACTCAGTGACACAGAGAGAGAAAAGATGAGTCCTATCATTGTGAAACCACTGAGGTATCCAATGAAGCGGGAAAACCCTGAAAGTTCTGTGATGTGTGCCAATCTAAGTGCTTTCCTAGATGTTGTCATTCAAACCAAGGAATACTGCAAGTTGAAAAACGATATTCTGATGAAGAAAAGATTTCAGTCCCCCAGCTAGTGTTGGTAGACAAAATTGCTTATGAATAGAAAAGGGGCTCATTCAAATATCCTCTCTTTTAATCCTTAAAGGATCAATCTTAGCTTCCTGTAAGAATGACTATAAATCTAGAATAACCATTGTGAAAAGTCTACCCAAAGTTTGCATATCCTTAAAGGGCAGACAAAGGTTGGTGGAAAAAAAAAAGAGTGAACAATTCTCCCTCATTTTCAAGAGCTTTAAGGCAAATATAGGGCAGCTGAGATGAGAGCTGCAGAGAGCTGCAGAGCAACTGAGCCACTACGGCATAACCAGCCTGTGCCACAGGGCAGAAGCTGAGCCAAGCAGCAGGAAACGAAAGGGTAAAAATAGGGGGAGATCTATACCAGGACTGTCAAGTACAACTTTCTGTGATGGTGGAAATGTTCCGCACCGTCCAGTAGCCATATGTGGATACTGAGAACTTGAAATGTGGTGTTTTGACTGAGGAAATACACTTTTAATTTTAATTAATTTATGGTTTAATGTAAATAGTCACACGTGGCTAGTGGCTACCATCTAGGGAAGCACTCTATACACTGGCCCAGAAGACATGTGAGTGGCGCACAAGGAAAGGAAGGACTTGAGTGACCTGGTGTAAACAGACTACTCCAGCCAAGGGTACCAAATACAACTGAAATTACCCTCCAGCTCTTTTGATTGTACCCAAACCGGGTGCAGTGTAGGAAAGGAAGGGTTGCAACTAGGAATAAATCAAGTCTTTTATTGCTGATTTCACATTTTCCTGCTACATAGATCAACCAAGAGAGCACCCACTGGCTATTTACATCTACACACACTCTCACACACACACACACAAAGACAGACAACTTATAGCTAGCTATAAACATAGTGGAGAATATTTGAAATGACTGGAAATCAGATAATCAATTTGCCTCACTTGCAAAAATTTAGTAAGTAAATTCTCACATGGTGCGCTGTCAATGCAGGATTTTATGTTCTTCTCATTGTTGGACTGAATTATACTCCAATCCACTAAGTAAGTCTCCCTTTAAAATACCCAGTAAAGGCAGAACAATTCAAAATCTTAAGCAATGTGTGGTACTCCAGGGAACTGTAAATACATATAATTTATTTTAATTTTATAATCAATTTTTAGCACCTTAGAAGAGCCACAATCTAAACATTTAAAGACAGACTTACAAGTTTTTAATTGTTGATAGTAGTAAACAGTAAACTGGACTCAAAAAATGAAAATATCAAATTGCATATGCATTCTCCCAAAAAGTCATGTAACAGATTTAAGTTGGATTATATATTTTTTTTAATTTTTAGTGACACTTAAGTTCAGTGCTTTTGTGGATGAATGATGACATTAAATGTAGTATGGGGCCAGCCCGGTGGCGCAGTGGTTAAGTTGGCATGCTCCGCTTCCGCAGCCTGGGGTTCACAGGTTTGGCTCCTGGGTATAGACTTAGCTCTGCTTGTCAAGCCACACTGTGGCAGCATCCCACATAAAATAGAGGAAGGCTGGCACAGATGTTAGCTCAGCGACAATCTTCCTCAAGCAAAAAGAGGAAGACTGGCAACAGATGTCAGCTCAGGGCCGATCTTCCCCCCACACACACAAAAATAATACATACTTCCACTGTACGAAAAAATAAACCACAATATAGACTTATTTAAGAGGCGTAACTTGACCTTAACATACTTAAAAACACACAGATTAAATTACTGTACAAACTTATTAGTTTAATTTCCTTACTGAAGAATGTTTGTGTGTGTGTGTATGTGTGTGTGCGCACACCTCTGTGTACATGCAAGATGCAGGCATTGAATAGGAGAATGACATACCTTAATACTTCAAAATACTAACTTATTATAAAAGGATTATTTTCTTTTTGAGTTTTTGTTTCTATCAAAATTATAAGAGTACATATTTTAAAAAATTAAACAAAAATAATCCAACTAAAGCTTATTTTGAAAATCAGGATTCCCTTCCCTCTACCATTGTATATTCACACACACGTACACACTGACACATATGCACACGTACATGCACAAACACATAAATAAATCCAGATACAATAATTTTCAAGTCTCTTAGTTGTTTCTTTTAGATTTAAATGACCTAGATAGAGTGTAATAAAAATGTCTCAAATTTAAATTTATTTAAGTAATACACAATGGAATTATATTAGAAATCAATAACTGAAGGAAATTTGGTAAATTAATAAATATGTGGAAATTAAACAACATATCCTAAATAACAAATGGGTCCAAAAAAATCATATAAGAAATTGCAGGGGCTGGCCTGGTCACAGAGTGGTTAAGTTCGTACACTCCACTTCAGTGGCCCGGGGTTCACTGGTTCAAATCCTGGGTGTGGACCTACACACCACTCATCAAGCCATGCTGTGGCAGCATCCATGCAGAAGAACTAGAAGGACATACAACTAGGACATACAACTATGCATTGGGACTTTGGGGAGAACAAAGAAGAGGAAGATTGGCAACAGATGTTAGCTCAGGGCCATTCTTCCTCACCAAAAAGCATACCTTAAAAAAAAAAAAAAAAGAATGGAATACTACTCAGCCATTAAAAAAGACAAAATAGTCCCATTTACAACAACATGGATGGACCTGGAGGGTGTGATGTTAAGTGAAATAAGCCAGATGGGGAAAGACAAATACCGCATGATTTCACTCATACGTGGAAGATAACAAATACATGCATAAAGAGAACAGATTAGTGGTCACCAGAGGGGAAGGGGGTTGGGAGTGGGCAAAAGGGACAAAAGGGCACATATGTATGGCAATGGATAAAAATTAGACTACTGGGGTAAGCATGATGAAGTGTATTCAAGAATTGATAAACAATAATGTATACTCAAAATTACGCAATGCTATAAACCATTATAGTCCCAATAAAATTACTTAAGAAAAATAAACCAGAAACGGAAAATAAAAAAAAAAAAAGAAATTCAAAACATTGATGAATACAAATGAAAACACATCATATCAAAACTTTTGGGATTCAGGTACAGCAATGCTCAGAGGGAAACGTATAGCTGTAAAACCTGTACAAAAAAATGAGCAAGATCTCAAATCAATACCCTAACCTTTCATCTTAAATAACAAGAAAAAAGAGAAGCAAACTAAACCCAAAGCAAGCAGAAGGAAGTAAATAATAAAGGATAAAATGGAAATGAATGAACAAACAATATAAAACACTACAGAAAATCAACAATACCGAAAGTTGAATCTGTAAAATGTCACCAAGATTGACAAACTTTTAGATAAGCTGACCAAGATGAAAAGAGAGATGACTCAATTTAATAAAACCAGAATGAAAGAGAGGACATTATTACATACCTTACAGAAATAAAAATAATAAGAAAACACCCTGAATAATTATATGCCAATAAATTAGATAACTTAGATAAAATTTCTCAAGAAGAAACAGAAAATTGAACCACATTCACCCAAAGGTAAAAAGTTCCAGTTATAAGATAAATAAGACCTGGGGATATAATATACAGCATGGTGACTATAGTTAACAACACTATATTGTATACTTCAAAGTTGCTAAGAGAGTAGATCTTGAAAGTTCTCATCAGAAGAAAAAAAATTTGTAACTGTGTGTGGTGATGGATGTTAATGAAATTTACTGTGGTAATCATTCAACAGTATATACATATATCAAATCATTATGTTGTACACCTAAAATGAACACGTTATACATCAATTACATCTCAATAAAAAAAAAGAAACAGGGAAATTTGCCTGGAAGAAGTATTAGAGAAAACTACTAAGATACAGATGAAGTGGGGAGGGAAGTATGGGGGAACTATTGGCCTATAGTTTTCTGAAAGGAAGCCAGAGAACTGATTCCAGTAAAATACAAAGTTTCCAAGAGAGAAAACATAACTACTAAAGGAACACAAGGTCATTTCAGAACGAGCAATAGGAAATTAAACCAACATTCAATGGGCTCCATCCAAAGTGGGTCATAAGATAGAGGAAACTCATGTGAAATCTATATGAAATCTAACAGGCAATACTGACAAAAAAAGAATTGAGGAATGAGAAACAAGAGGAACTCTCCTTTTATCCTGGATGCTATAAATTTTTACTAAGAGGAATATATGCAACAAATTTTTTTAAAAGTTTACCCATGATTTGACCAGACACAGAAATGCTATTCATGTTTAAGAACTGGGATAGCAGATACCTTGTCAAGTAATGTAATCATGCCATCTCCAGTGACATGGAATTAATTTTTTGAGTTGTCTTGTATAGATTATGATCTATTTAATTCAAGATAATGTTTCCCAATATTCTACAAAATCCTGACAAATGTCAATTTCTTTTCTTTGATTCCATTCTATTATGGGTTTTTCTTTATTCGCTTCTACAGACAACTTTGTAAGATATAATCAAAGGCTTAAGCATCTAGAAATTATTCTCCAAATAAACTTAATCCTAGAAGAAACAAATTGTGACTGCAAATTTATTCCCATAAATATGGAAAATGGAACATAAAAGAGACCATACAAAAGTGCTAATCGACATTTTGATGATTGCAACTTTATGAAATTGAAGATTTTGAATATTAATGAGTAGGAGGAAAGTAATAAACCTAAAGAATGGATATGAGAATTTTGTGTCCATAGGCTGAAGAAATATATACTATTTTCTGTCACGTTTGGATTTATAACATGGTATCATGAAGGCTAAGTGGGTCAGGAGGCTGAGGACATAAGATCATATAGCCCAAGCTCTACAGGTCACCAGCAGCTAGCCTTGACAAGTCACTTCGTCTCACTGTGCCTCAGCTTCAACGATTGAAGAAAGGCGAAAAATCTAAGGTCTCAATGCTTATCTTATTGGATTCATGTGGAAATAAAGTGATTTGGATATAAGGGCACTTTATAAACTCTAAGTACTATATAATTATCAATTAAAGGATGGTTATTATAATTTAAAAAAGAAGTAGAAAATTTGAACATATCTATAACAAGCAAATAAATTGAATTAGTAATCAGAAAGAAAAGCCCAGGAGCAGATGATTTTAATGGTGAAATACATCACTAATTTAAAGAAGAATTAATACAACCTTTATAAATTCTTTCATAAAAGAAGAGGAGAAAACACATCTCAACTCATTTTAAGAAGTCAATATTACCCTGATACCAAAAACAGACAGTTAAAAAACAAAAACACAGTTATAGATCAATATTCCTTATGAATATAGATGCAAAACACCTCAAGAAAATACTAGGAAACTGAATCCAGCAATATATAAAGAAGATTATACTCCATGATCGAGTGGGATTTATCGCAGGAATATAAGGTTGGTTTAACATGCAAAAAATAAATCAATATAATGTACCACGTTAATAGAACAAAGGGCAAAATCATGTGATCATCAAAATGAATGCCAAAAAATTTACAAAATCCAGCATTCTTTCATGATCAAAATACTTAACAAACTAGGAACAGAAGGAAACTTCCTCAAACTGATAAAAGGAATCTACAAAAAACACACATTGCTAACACCACATTTAGAGGTGAAAGATGTATGCTTTCCTCCTAAAATCACCAACAAGGTAAAGATGTTTATTCTCAGCACTTCTATTCAACATTGTACTGGAGGGTCTAGAAATCAGGCAGTAAAAAAAGTAAAAGCCATCCGGATTGGAAAGGAAGAAATAAAATTTTCTCTATTTGCACATGGCAGGTTCTTGTATATAGAAAATTCTAAGAAATCTACTAACAATCTATTGGAACTAATGAATGAGTTCAACATTGTTGAAGAATGTTAGATCAACGTTTAAAATTAATTGTTTTTCTATACACTTGACATGAACACTTTGAAAATGAAATTAAGAAAATTCCATTTACGACAGCATCAAAAATAATTTAGAAAAAAGTTAATAAATGGGAAATTTGTACACTGAACACTACAAAACATTGTTGAAAGAAATTAAAGAAGATCTAAATGAATGGAAAGACATCCTATGTACATGGATTATAACACAACATTGTTAAGATGGTACTACTCCCCAGATTGATCTACAGATTCTTCATAACCCTTATCAAAATCCCAGCTGGATTTTTTGCAGTAGTTGACAAGGTGATTCTAAAATTCATTTGGAAATGAATGGGACACAAATTAGCCAAAAATATTACCAAAGAAGGAGAACAAATTTGGTGGACTCACATCGTCCAATTTTAAAAATGACTAGAAAGCTAGAGTAATCGAGACTTTGGAATAAGGATAGATATATAGATCAATGGAGTAGAATTGAAAGTCAAGAGATAAACACTTTTATTTATGTTTAATTGACTTTAGACTGCAGTGCCAAGGCAATTTAATGGGGTAAAATAATATTGTCAATAAATGGTCCTGAGACAAATGGACATCTCATGCAAAAGAATAAAGTTGGACTCTTACCTTACACCATATACAAAAATAATTCAAAATGAATCATAGATGTAAATGTAAGAGCTAATACTATAAAACATAGAAGCAAACAAATTTTCATGACTTGGGTTAAGTAACAGCTTCTTAGATATGACACCAAAAAGCACAAGTGACAAAAGAAAAATATCTACATTGGACTTTAGTCACATGTGTCTTTTATATTGGCAAATGATAATACCCAGTGTAAAGAAGATGTGAAGAAAAGACCGCATGGTGCCTCACTAGGATGTAAGCTTTCTACTATAACCCCAAGGTCAAGAACAATGAAACATATCTAGTAGGTGCCCAATAAATATTTGTTGAATGATGACTACTGAAGAAAATATAAATCGATACAAGTTTTGTGGTAGCAATGTGGGTATATGTACCAATAATTAAAATACACGTATCCTCTCCTCATCAATTCCAATTCTAAGTATCCAAAAGAAACAATACAACAAGTTCTTAGAAAGAAACGTGCAGGTTTATTCACTGCATTTTAACTCATTCATTGAATATATTTTTATTGATTGTCTGATGTGTGCCAAAAAATACACTAATGCTACAAATATAATGCCAAATTATATATCATATTGTCTTCCTCCTTTGAATAATAATATGATTGATGGCATATAGATATTTCACTAGATTAGAAAAACTACATCTATTCTGGATATAGATATTTCACTAGATTAGAAAAACTACATCTATTAACTTTGTGTTAAGTACTAGAAAGATTACTTCCCAACATGGGCTTAAAATGTTATATTGCTTCACAGAAAATTAGGAATAAGGTAAGCCAAGAAAATAATTTGACCTTGTTCTGGAAATTCTAAACAACGCAACACGGTAAGAAAAATAGGTAAAGATTATAATTACTAAAACGGAAGAGATAAACAACAATACTTGCAGTCCATTAAAGTATTCCTGAAAACTCTAAAGTAAATGGAAGGATAATTAAAAGCAACTGAAGGTTAAAGTGAGACAGATAGTTTTACACCTCATCAATATTATTAATTTTCAAAATATAAGAGCATAAAAATATATAAAACCCAAACATTACACTGTACAAAACAGCACAGAAAAATTACTTCAAAATATTTCAAAATTTTGCTGAGCAGTAGAAAAGGCTTTAATAAAATAAAAGCCATATCTTATTTCTGAATAGGAAGCTCAATTTTATACAGAAATCACTTCTCTCTGAATTTTTGTTTAATGCAACACAAATCAAAATCCCCATAGAAATTTTAGCTATAAACTTGAGAAAATTATTCGCATTCATCAGGAAAAATAAAACAGAAATAGCCAATAATATTTTGAAAAGAAAAGAATAGAGGCTACTTATCCTACCAGAGTTAAAAGAATTTTAATAGGAGCAACCAGGCCAAATTGTTAGCAAATAAATCATTACTGTTGTTATGCAAGAAAAATCAAAGAAACACAATTTAAAATGTATCTTTCGCCTATCAGACTGGCAGAACATTATATATGCATACATACGTAACTGATGCAACCTACTCGTGCAAAGAAAGAAGACAATGAGCAACATTTTACACTGTTACTGGCAGATAATATAACTGGTATAATCTTTTTGGACAGCAATTTGATAACATCTATCAACAGCCGAAAACATGTGCCTAGAGTTTTACTAAATTATTACACTTCTAGGAAGATATAATGAAAACATATAATGTGAAAGCAAACATTTGTCTACAAGGATGTTTCCTACAGTTTCATTTATAAAGGCAAAAAAAGGGAAAAATCTTAAGTGTACAGCAAGAAGGATTAGTTAAGTAACTATAACAAAGCATAGCCAGAAAATAATAAAATATAGGTGCTGCAGCGGTTAAGTGTGCACGTTCCACTTTGGTGGCCCGGGGTTCACCGGTTCGGATCCCGGGTGCAGACATGGCACCGCTTGGCACGCCATGCTGTGGTATGTGGTAGGCATCCCACATATAAAGTAGAGGAAGATGGGCATGAATGTTAGCTCAGGGCTAGTCTTCCTCAGCGAAAAGAGGAAGATTGGCAGCAGTTAACTCAAGGCTAATCTTCCTCAAAAAAATAAAAAATAAAATATATCATCCCTAAAAAATGACACTGTATTTAGAATAATGACACAAAAAGCAAGTCATAACATTTTAATTGATACACTCAGTAAAAAGTGCAGGTTAAAAATAGTTCATAAATTATTACTTCATTATAATTATAGATGTAGAAATATAGGTATAGAGATAGGAGAGAAAAACAGCAATACCTCAAAATATAACAAGGGGTCATTGTTAAGCATTAGGATCTATTTATTGTTTATTTTTTCTTTCTGCTTTTCTAAATTTCTCATTTAATTTTGATAATAAAACTTAATAATCAGGAAGAGAATCTCACTGATATGCAAGATTAAAATATAAGTTGATGCTTACAAAACTTGCAAATGGTTAGGATACGTGAGAGGTGAGTAGGCTTCGAAAGATATTAGAATACTGTAAAACTTAAAAGATACACATCCTCCAAATCTCTTCAAATATTGTTAATTATGCTTTTTGTCTGAATTAGAAAGACAAATTAGAGATTTCATTATTCAAAAAATAACTGTAACACCTTGACAATATTTCATGCACTTCAAAATCCTTTGCTGAAAAGATAAAAGGAAAAGCTAAATAATATTTGTATTCTGATATTATCTGATAGCCTAAGTTAGGCCAAAGAAAAGTATTCACAAGCCAATTTTCAAAAAAAGCAAAGATGTTCCCTCTCTTCTTGATAGCCTTGCTAAACACTATCTATCTACGTATCACTGTTCATTAACATAGACGAATAATTACTTTACATCAAACTTACAGAAACTAAATACAGCATAGTATACATCTGAGTATACTTAGTGTTGTGTATAAGATAAAAGAATTTTCATTTTCTTTAATATCTGAAAAGTAGCCTTTGCTACCTCACCCACTATGGTTGTCTAAAACTAGAACAGACACGAGTGAACTCTGTAGACAGTATCATTCCATGTGAATCACATGTGCACGAAAACCACAAAACATAGCCCAGCCAATGTATTGTACTGAAGAAGGCAAAACTAATCTGTAACATTTTCTTAAATCTAAACACGTCCTCAAACGTTCCTTACTTTTTCTTCCTAAGAGCTAAATAACAGCTATCACTGCTCCTAAAATAAAATTCAGTCTCAGCAAACTATGTAGTTTAGTAATATTACTAAAAAATGGATTATTAAAGAAAGTACTTAGCATTCAATACACTTTCTTCTTCTGTTATTAATTATTTTCATTTAGTTCATTCTCATCTATACTTATTAGGTACAATGGACCATACCAGTTGTGTTGAAATATAAAAAATGTTTTAACATAAGAATCTTACACTCTAACTGCCATATAGAAGTTTGATTCTGGCTTGGGAGGATGTGGCAATATGCCTTTCCACATCATGGGTAGCGAGAATTTCTCTCCTTGGTATTTTTGTTGCAGAAGCTCTGAAGCAAAAATGTATCCGAGATGGTCCCTGAAACTTTGCCAACGGTACCCCTTCCTCCTTCGCACATTCCAAGAAAGGTACTTTCTTTGATTTTGCTTGCTGTTTTTAAATCACTAAACATCAAGGGACCCTATAAAAAGAGCCAGTATCACAGCAACTCCTCTTAAATCCTCCTAGCACATCTTTGGTGGCTTCAGGTAGTGATTCCAAGAGTCTTCAGCATACCCACTCAGATATAAGTACAAAGGAGATGCTAGCTCAAATATAAGTGATTTTTTTGGTTAGTCTCAATTTTCCTCTCCTTCATAACATGTCATATCTTGAATTTTCTAGAAAGCATAACCAAGACCACAAGACCATAGCTTCCTTGTGCGTGCCCTCTGCACCTCTTGAGACACTCTGCAAGCATGAGCCAGACACCTCTGGCAATCATTTTACTGAAATAAAGGGTACACCCAGGCATGCTCACAAATTACAAAAAGACCCCCTATAAAAAAAGCTTAGCTGATCGTTGATAGCTTCTGAGTTGGGATTATCTTAACTCCACTACTCTCCAGTAATATGAGTAATAGAGTGCTGAACTTACTTCTGTTGGAGAAAATGCTATGCCACATTCCAGAGATGTCTTTTCCTCTAGCTCCAAAGCATATATGTTAGGAAATGCAGGGTCTGTGAATTCCCCTACAAGACAAGAAAAAGGACATATGAAAAAAAAGCCAGATACTTACCTATAATATCATTGTTAAACGTGGAAATGAAACCTCGAGAAACTGCATTAACACATTCATAACAGTCAAAAAGCAGCCGCTGAAATATTGGTGCAGGGCTGCATAAGGGTGCTGGGTCAAAGAACTGCTCTTAATACGAAGATTCTAATCAGCAAAAGTGATATCCAAACATGGTGCAAACATACATTCAATCAGCAGAACAAAGAGAGTAAATCCACTTTAAAAAATCTCCAAAGTTCAAGAAGCACATAACAGTCATGTTCAGATGAATGTGGAAAGGAATAAAGGTGAAGGTCAAGTAACTGATTGAATCTTAGGTCTGAGAAAGTTGGGAGACACCTTCTCCAGTGGAGATGGAGCAGGGAAGACCCTGATGCCTCAAAGAGTCCACAAAGAAGATAAACACAGTTTTATACAGGGAAATTTTTCAACAAAATGGAATCACTCCAGATACAAAAGCATTAGGTGGAGATACAGAAAAAATTGTCAAATAGTAATGCAAGCCTCAGGGTCAAAAAATACAACCACTTAAACAAACTTCATTTATTTATTTATTTATTTATTTATTTATTTATTTATTTTATTTTCTGGTGAAGAAGACTGGCCCTGAGCCAATTTTCCTCCATTTTTTTTTTGTATGTGGGATGCCGTCACAGCACGGCTTCATGAGCAGAGTGTAGGTCTGCGCCCAGGATCTGTACCCTTGAACCCTGGGCCACTGAAGCAGTGTGTGCAAACTTAACCACGATGCCACCGGGCCAACTCCTAAATAAACTTCTAAAAGAAGTTCCTGAAAGATCAAATGTTAGTTACAGTAGCACCTTTGTCCTCATCTAAATGATTCTAAAAATCCATTTTTCTCCCTAAAGTTTTCTGATTAATCCAAGGAATGATAATTTCAATTGCCCCTGTCTGGAAAAGAACTTCAGTAACTCATGCCACTCTCCTTCATCCTACTCAATTTCACTCACCTTGATGTATGAATAAAAACTATTAAACAAAGGAACAAAAAAACTCATTAAGGGTATATTACTACAAGCATTGTTTGTGGTGTGGGAAAAGATACACATATTATACAGCAAAGAACATCCACCTAGAATGGATATATATCTAGAACACAGAAAACATAATAAAAATAGATGGATAAATCAACCAATATTCATAAATATACTTGGAGTATATATAAACACATAGCTTTTGAAATGCAATAATCCAAGATAGCCTCAATAAATATTTCTCTTGTGCCTATAATGTGCACAGCACTATACTGGACAACTCCAGAGAAAACGAAAATTGAAAATGCAGTCCTTAACCTCACAGAGCTCACACTGTAGCAGCAGACACAAACAGGTACACAACTCTTTCTGATATAAGGCAGAATTTGGTTAGTGGTGCAATAAAATTTACACGATGTCCTAAGGCAGCAAAGGTTACAGAAAGTAATTTCAACCAACTGGATAGGGGTGGGAACAGGGCTAATGACTCACAGGATGCAGGAGGTTGAAGTTAATTTATAAAAGAGGGTGGGATCTCAGGCAGCAGGGACAGAAGAGGAGGAACCATCCCAAGAGAAGGGAAGCCCAGTGCCTTTGGGAGGAAATGCGTAACACAGTCTCGCAGTAGCAGAGAGAGCCGATGGAGCCTACAAAGGAGAGGCGACTGGAAAGACAAGGTGGAGTCACCCCAGCGCATCTCCACATTTCCTCTCCCATAAGTCCTCTATCAAAGAATCCTGCAACGGTCATGTGGAAAACCAAGTCTAATTCGTCACAGAAGGGCACTGATGTGTTAAAATACTTATAATAATAAAAGAAGTTTTCAGGACATTTTAAGTATAAACTTTACTGCAAATTGTTAATAATCATTAAGATCAACTTATGTACCTCCTAGACTGTGTCAGCAGCCTGCTGAGAACCACGCTATTGGTAACAGGAAACCAGCAAAGCTTTTTAAGCAGAGGAGAGGTGTGATGAGATCTTTTGCTTTAAGGCAACCACTCTTTGGAATAGGTATGAGGAGAAAGGGTTGGAGGCAGAGAAAGCATTTACAAAGATGACACAGTAGCCTAGAAGGGCGGCTGAGCTAGGGCTAAGGCAGAATTGCGGAAAGAAATGTACTTTGCAGAGCAGCTCTGAAGAATAACCAAGAGTCTGTGATCCATTGAACAAGGTACATGAAAGTATATAGGGAGAGTAAAGTGTTAAAGCAGCTAAAGTTTCAACACTCAGATTTTTACAAAATGAATATAGATTTTACACGTATTTCCAACTGCCTTTTGTTATCATTCCTGGGCTATTCCACAGTCCGCGTGAACACAGCATGCTCACCTAA
This sequence comes from Equus quagga, assembly GCF_021613505.1. Classification (NCBI taxonomy): domain Eukaryota; kingdom Metazoa; phylum Chordata; class Mammalia; order Perissodactyla; family Equidae; genus Equus; species Equus quagga. The sequence continues at coordinate 93,807,197 of NC_060276.1, forward strand.
ACCTGATCCTCCTCCTGTGCTACACCAACTATGAATTGTATCTCCAGCCACCTACTTCTTACAGTCAAAACCTGGGAGTGATCTGAGACCTCCTCCTCTTCCCTACTACCCATGTCCACTTGGTAACCAAGTCAGAGCATTTCTAACTTCTCAGCACCTTGTATTCTCTTCTTTCCCATCCCTGGCATCACTGCCTGAGTTCAGGCTCTCATCATTTCTCACCTGTATGGCCACAACACCTACCTGATCTCCCTGTCGCTCATCTCGCCCTTCCCACACCCACCTTCTCCTGCAGCCCATCCTTGACTTTGCTCCAAAAGGCAAATTAGTAAACTACGAACCTAATCACACGGTCACCTGGATATAAATCCTTTAATGGTGCTGCCTAACCTCTAGGATAAAAGTCCAGAAAAGACCCTTAATAACCTGGATCTCACTTGCCCCTCCAGTCCTGCCTCTAGGCTCTGGATATCCCGAACTACTCACCATCTTGACTCACTGATAGGCCTTTTCTTGCATTCTTTCACACATCCCCTTTTCTTGTGTATCTCCTGCTCATTCTTCAAGACTCAGATTAGGCATCAACTTCTCCAAGAACTCTTTTCTTATGACTGATTCTTGGCTAGTTTCCCCTAATATATGCTCCCTTAGCACTACACACTGCCTTGTCTTATATCACTGGCCATGCTATATGGTAATAACCTGATTCTTTGCCCACCTCTCCTGTAATACGTGGTCTTCATTTGTCACTTAGATCCAAGAGCCATCTTTCTCTGCTCTGCTCTGTCCTGACCTCTAAAGACTGATTCAGCCAGACTCCTTGCTCTTCTGCCTCTAATTTGGTTCAAGCACAGGGGACACCAACAGGATACCAGAGAGTAGGAGGTATATTTTATGCCCTCATGTCTTCCTGCCTTGGCTACACTTCTGGCAATAGCTGCATTCTTTTACAGCTATAGCTCTTATCAGTTGGCCCCTCTTTCATAGTTCCACCACTCACAGGGCTCCAATAATATCTTGCCTCCTCTGGCTCCTTCAGGCCTAGAGGTGGTAACAGCTTCACTCCTTTTTGGTTTCCTTTATTCTGCCTCCCATCTCTATAGATAATTCCTCCATTAACTTCTGTTCAGCTAAACTCTCTGAGTGAGTCAACTGTTTACTACTGAGACCCTGACTGATAAACTTACTGTTCACTTCTTGAGAACATTCAAGATACCTTATTATCTTTATAGATGCAAAGTCTGGTATCTAGCCTATAATTGGTTTTAACAAATATTTGTTGAAGAAAAAAATGACTAAACTAATGGTTGGCAAGCATTTTCTGTAAGCGTCCAGATAATAAATATTTCAGCCTTTGCAAGCCATATATGACTTCTACCACAACTATTCAAATCTACCATTATAGCATGAAAGCAGCCATAACCAATATATGAACAAATGAGTGTGTCTGCATTCTAATGAAACTTTATTTATAAAAACAGGCATCAGGCGAGATTGAACCCCCAGGCCTTAGTTTGCCAACCCCTGGAGTAAACAATTGAAATGCACTTACGAAGGTGTCTATTTTTTAAAAGTTATTTAACACAAAGATACCTAATACATAAGTAAACATATAGAGAGAGCTCTCCAAACACATTTATCTGAGCTTCTTGAGCAATTAATAATTTTATTTTTATTTATAGCAAATACTTATCCATAACATACTTAACTTACTATATTAAGTCAATAAGCATGGTTATATGTCATGCATTACCAAGTGTTCTGATATTAATATTGATGTATTTCTAGAAAAGAAACACCATGACGGGTTATAGAGTATAAGAAAAACATGCATCGAGTCATTAAAAATATTTAAGAATAATTCTCCTTGACTTATAGTATTTTTAACATTCTACCTTAGAGCAACTTAAAACTGTTTTACATTTACAATAATATCATTATAGAATAAAATATATACCTGATTTGTCTTTAAAGTCCATTGAAAATTCTTCAGAGTATTCTAGATTAAACTCCACTCTGGCACGTGTCATACCTTTGTTTTTTACTAAAAATGGAATAATCTGGGTAGAGCCAATATAAGTGCCACTGAAGTTAAATACATCCTAAAATTTTAAAAAGGAAATAATAGTAGAGTAATAGTTTATGAAAACAATATAAACTAAAAATTATACTGTAAGAGAGTATATCTTAAAAGTCCTCATCACAAGAAAAAAAAATTTGTAACTATGTTTGGTGACAATGTTAACTAGACATTGTGGTGATCATTCTGCAATATATACAAATATTGAATCATTATGTTGTACACCTGAAACTAACAATATTATATGTCATTTATACCTCAATAGAAAAATTATACTGTTATGTTTATGAAGGATATTACTAACTACAGTACTCTGTAAAAATTAGCCACATTTTCCTCCCCCCCACCTCCTATATGTTACCAAATCCCATTAATTCTGCCTCCTTCATCACCTTTTATCCTTATCATAATTGTGTGAAGTTAGTAACTCATCACTTTTCATTTCGTTTCTAGATTTTGACTTTCTCCAATTCTCCCGTACACAACTAAGTCACAATTAAACTAATTGAAAATCTGACCACATCACTTCCTATTTTGAAATTTGGTGCTTCTCCTCCATCTACAGGACAATGTCCAAGTTCCTTAGCAGGGCTCATGAAGTTCCTCAGGACCTTCCCCTGCCTCATGCTCCAGTCTCACCTAGCTCCACTCACCCTACCGCTTCATACTTCAGCAAGCTGTATGACTTGTCCTCTCCAACCAAGCTCTGATGCTTCAGCCTTCCTTGTCTTTATCCAGGTGTCCCTTCTGTCAGGAAGGCCCTTCGCTAACTTGTAAGCGCCTGATAAAATACCATGCCTCCTTCAAAGCCCAGTTAGATAAAGCACAGTGAATTATGCTGTGCTCAGGACTACATCCCTTCCTTATATTTACTTATTTTATGACATCACAAAGTCGATTTACTTCTTCACATATCTGCCTCTCCTGGTGGACCTTAAGCCTGATTCATTTTTGCATCCCTGAGACCTATCTGACACCTAGTTTAAATATATAAGGAATGTTTATTGAATGCATCTTAACTTTAGCTTATATGCCAGGCATACGCCTACACCACAAAACTTTGTAGGATTCCTCCTTCTGGTAGAGTTACTATATATACCCTACTGTTCCTTAGTAAAAGAATTACATATAACATTAAAAGAGAAAGAGGCAACAGTAGCCTAATGTTGAGGAAAATACTACATTAAGGTCCACTGACCACTATTTGTTTCACTTAAAATATCAACCCAGTTCTACAGGTGAAATCTGTAAAATCCAAAATGGGTAATGAAAGTTTAATACTTTATATACGCAAAAAAATCACTCCTCTTATCCCATTCTGGCTTTTCTCATATGCTCATTTGGATAAAATTTCCTAATTGTTATTAAGATACATAGTCAACACCATACAGTTATTAGATGTGTTGCTGACAATATCTGGTGATACTAGAATATTGTTTTTAAAGGGCAGATAGGCAGCTATGTTTAAAATCCAACATAATTAGGAAATATTGATAAATACATATTAATGTAAAGTTCTATAAATTACTCACTTGTACCATAACATGCAAAGCATGCTACAAATGTCTTTAATCTGAGGAAATAAAGTAGTGAAAGTCTCAATACTTGTCTAATACTGTTCAAGGAGGGACACCATAGCAATGGAAAAAACACAGTGGATACTATCGAGTTTAATCTCCAGGAATTGCCATAGTCTTGGACAAGCTAGCTTAGTATCTGTCAGTCTATCTGGACTTATCATGCCTTCAACACTGAAAAAAATAAAGGTTAGAAAATTATAACTTAAAGCCAGACCCAGAATTGTGGTGATGCCGTTAAAGTGCAGACTAGTAATGAGGCCCTACCTGAGGCAACCAGCAGCCTCATCAATTTCTGCTCAATTTAGTTCAGCACCAGAATGGTGCTAGGTGCTGGGGTACTATCAGGAGAAAAAAAAAGTGCAGACAACCTGAAAATGATAGACACTTGCTATGCTGGAGATGTTCATAGAGTTTAAGATGTTCGTAACATCTCACAAATGTCAAAACGGAAGGACATATGGGCCTGCTTTGAAGGATCAGGGAAAATTTCTTTGGGTAGATGAGACCAGATCTAATTCCTTAAAGGCTGGCCAGAAAAAAAAGTAGCATGTGCGTGTGCACTCTATCAATCGTAGAACAACATTTTACCAGGGTATAGAATAATTCAAAAAATAAATATGACTACAGTTCAGAAAATGCGAAACAAGAAAACAGTGAGATATCATTTTATACTCAATAGGATTGTTAAATGTTAATTCTTACAATACAACTTATGCAGCAATGGAATGTGAGTCAATGGAAACTTGGGAAGAAAATATGGAAATTATCTCATGAAGTCAAACATGCACATACTCTACATCTTAGCAACTCCACTCCTAGAGAAACTCTTGCTTATGTACCTCTGAAGATATGTATATGAATATTCATAGCTATAGTGTTTGTAATAACAAAAAACCAGAAACATGTAATTAGATGGACAACGGAATGAGTTTACAAATTATAGTATGTCTACACAATAGACTATTCAGCAATAGTGACAAGGAATAAAATACAGCTCCACACAACTTAGATGAACTTTGGAGCCACAATATGTAATTAAAAGTACCTCACCAAAGACAGTACATCTTTGTTATAAAGCTCAAAAATGAACAAACTAAATTAAATAATGAATAGTTAAGGAATTCATACATATGTGGTAACCCAATTAGAAAAAGTAAATGGGTAATAATCACAAAATTCAGGAAAGTAGTTATCTCTTAAGAGTGGTAGGATCATGATGAAGCCTACAGATGATTTCATGGTATTGGTAGTGTTCTGATACCCAAGTTCAGTGGTGAATTCAACCTTCATTTACTATTCTGCTTCATCACTTATATGTATAGTACATGTATTAATTTCAATGTGTCAAATTACTGCAAAATAAATTTTTTTAAACATAAATGGGCTGACTAGGGACATATAACAAATAAAAATTACCACACTCACAAAATTGATTACACAATTAGGTAACATACTCACTGGATCGATTTCGACATCAGCAACTTCAATAGATCCACCAATCCTAAGGTCTATGACATTTGCACGGTGAATAGCAACCTTATTGAGAAGAAATAAAAAACACTTTAGAAACCACTTAAAACATACTCACACACTGCTGAAGTACTACCTGGCATTTATGTAACATTTTATAATTTAAATAATCATAACATATTATAAATGTCACAAGATTTATTCTAGCAGTTGTCATCACACTTCTTATGCAGAATTGATATTCCTAAGAGGAGTGAATGTTCACCTCTTACAAATCTCCACCCTGAATGGGACCAGGCGACAGCTTGTGAATTTGACTGCAGAGTTCTACCCACTTGACGAGACATTACTGCCTCAAACTTTCTGTAACCCTTTTGTATTTACCTAATTTCAATCGATTACTCAAAATTAAAACAAACAGAAAACTAAGTGCAAACATACTTCTTCCCATAGAAAGATACTAATTTCCACAATGACCATAATAATAATGAGAAAAGCTAAAAATTGCCGAGTATATGGGCCAAGTATAGCACTAAATACATTATCTCCTGTTTAATCCTCAGTATTCTGTGAGGTCACTACTGTCAAACCCTAATTTCCAAGTGAGGAAAACTGAGGCTTAGAGAGGCCTTTTTCTTGAGATCACAAAACTTGAAAGCAGCAGCAGCTAAACTTGAACCAAGGACTTCCTAAGCACTCAATTTCTTCGAAGAAAAACCATAACCCATTCACCACCCTAGCCCACTGCTCCCTTGACCTTTTCATCTTTAGAGACTTAAACTATCCCCTGGACAATGTCACCCCTCACAAATGCAAGACCTCTGACGTCATACATTCATCTATCCCTCTTGCTCACAACCTTCTCTCATCCCTGCTTTCTCACTCATTTTCAGAGACAGTAGTTCCTGGATGTCACACGTCACAGGGACTTTCAAGTCTCTGGTGTGTGATGTTTTCCTGATCAGCCCCAATTCGCCTGTCTCCACTTTCTCCTTTATTCAACTTCTTCCAAAGTTTATCATTCCAATTTCTCACTTATCAATATATTCGGCCCACTTAGCCTCATTTTGATCTTCACAGGGGTAATGGAAATAATCTCTATCATCTCTAAAATTAATCCTTAGCCTTCAGACCAATATGCACATGCAATGGCCTCTTTACCAGACATCTCTACATGGAGATCCAAAACGTACCTCAAACTCACAATTTCCCTCTAAAATCTGCTACTTATCCTCTGATCTCTTTCTCACTGAATGTTGCCACCACCAATCTCACTTTTGAATGACCTATTTTATTTATATGTGACCCCGTTTCAATCACCAAGCCACATATATGCATCTCTTAAATTTGACTAGAATTTGTTTAGAATCCTACTTCCTAAAAGAGAACACCATCTTCTTTTGCCCAGACATCTTCACCTGACTACTAACTCCGCACTCAATCTTGCTGGCCCCAGTTTACTGCTTGCTCTATAACCAAAGTGATCTTTGAAAAATAAAAATCTTGTGAAATCCTCATGCTTAAAACTCCTAGCTCTTAAGATGAAGTTCAGACATCCTAACGTTGTTGACAAGAACCTGTATGACCTAAGACTTACACAGGTCTCTAAATACACCTTTCCTCACTCTCATCCATGTAATCGATAAACTAGTCATGCTAAACTTTTATTATCCATGCAGTCTATAGTCTAGTCATGCTACGAGCATTTAAGGAAGCACAAATGGAATGTGTCAGGCATAGGGGCAAAGAGATAGCTCCCTTAAATACTCTTTCCTCCTCTCCTCCTCCACCCCACTATCATCCCTTTCATCTGGTTGATTCTTTTTTGTTTGTTTGTTTGAAGATTGGCCCTGAGCTAACATCTGTTGCCAATCTTCCTCTTTTTTTGTTTTGCTTCCCAAAGCCCCAACACATAGTTGTATATCCTGCTTGCAAGTCATTCTAGTTCATCCATGTGGGATGCTGCCACAGCATGGCTTGATGAATGGTGTGTAGGTCTGAGCCTGGGATCAGAACCAGTGAACCTCAGGCCACCAAAGCAGAGTGCACAAACTTAACCACTCAGCCACAGGGCCTGCCTGCATCTGGCTGATTCTTAACTTCAGGTGTCTTTTCGATCTATCTTCCCCTAGGACACTGTTCCTGACCCTTTAAGCTTGGATTGCAAACCTCTCCTGTGTACTCCCTTAGGCTGCTGCATTTCTCCATCACAGTATTTACTGCACTATATTCTAATTTTCTTTTGAATTGTTTGTATCCTCCACCAGATTGTAAGCTCTTTGAGATCAAGGACCCTGGTTATAATGTTCAATTTTGCATCCCTAGCATCTACAACAGAAACTAACACATAATGTGTGCCCAATAAATGTGTGTTAAATGGACGAATAAGTGAATCTCACTATGTTATACTGTTAAAAAGGTAAGCTTTGTAAAAACAGCATAATCCTCTAAAATACAGTGGAAATTAATATTTTAGTAAAATATATATTATGGTGGCCATGTTTATTTTTTCTAGAATATTACGTTTAAAAATTCTGCCCAAATTTCAGACCATACACAATACATAATCAGACCATATACCACAATACATAATTCATAAACACCTTTCAATACATATTTCTTTATAAAAGTAAGATACAATAATTAGGTTGTTTGTTTTGGGGCCAGCAAATCAGTATTTATCACATTAAGCTAAATATTATTTAAGAATTAATTGTTATGGGAAATGGAAGGATAAAATGAGGGATAAATCTAAAGCTACTCATTTTGATCTGACGACAGTGTAGATATTATTTCTTAATGTGAGTAAATGCACACAGTTGATCATCAGATTGGAGATCAAGAATATTCCATTCCTTGAGTTTAAAATAAATAAAATTTATCACAGACAAGTCTTACATGTTTTATTTATTCTGTTTAATGGACACTTAGAGAAGCCTCTAAAATCAAGGTAATATCTTTTCATTTACTAAATTTCCAGAACATAAAATAGCAAAACATTTTATGTGGGTTATAAAATCATATAGAATTTGCCTACAGTTCATATAGTCATTAAAGCTATTTAGAATTAGCATTCCAAAACTGATTAATTTTTCCTAAGGTATCTAATTAAATAAAGTATCTAATTAATGCCATGAAAAAAGCCATCCTTTGCTCTGTGAAGGCTTATCACAACTTAGAGATGCCAAATATCATTCTAATTTCACACGAAAAATGCCTCATATTGATTACAGGAATTCATTTCAACTTAGTCAAAATTTCCGTTATCTAATTTCACCAAAAATATTTTCTACAGATCCTCTTGCCAAGTTCTGCCAACCATTTCTACAACAGATGATACAGGTAAGGTTGCTTATCGTATAGATCTTTAAAAACTGCATTTTTTTTTTAGCGCTAACTCAATTGCTAGAAAAATAACAGAAATCTTAAAAATACTCTTTGGTATCATAACATTAAAATCCAATCCCATTAGAAGAAATCATTAAAACATGCTTTCTAAGAATAAACATGGATACAACATTTTACTACTATAAATATCTTCAATGACTAAGCAAATAACCACACAAACATATCTAAGGCGCAAACACACAAATATATAAACATACCTTTGCTCTTGTATCAAATTTTTCTGCCACGGTAGGTGTACAGGAGATATTGAGAACAGTCAGCCCTCCCAATGGAATTATACCTTGTGATGGAACAATATTAATGGTAGACAAAAGACTCTGGTCACAAACCTGTAATTGAAAATTTGCAGAAATGCTACATTATTCTTTAAAGGTATTGTTCCAAAACTTTCCTAGGAAAGCTTCCAAACTACTACCTAGAGAGAGGACCCCCAGGCACAGGGCATAAGATGATTTTGTAATAGATTTTCAAACACCACATACACAAATAGTTTGAACTTCAACAAGGATTTGCACCCCTAACCCAGCAAACAGAACTTTCAGTAGTGGCATCTTCCAATTCAAACAGGATGATGAAATTTATCATCTGAAGTGTTTTCAAGACCTCACAAAATTTACAAAGATGAGATATATCTGTTAGAGAAAATGCCAAAATTCTAGATACTGCTTTGATAGCTTGCCTTTACCCTGATCCTAAAAACTGAAAGCAAAATTAGTGGGGAGGCAAGATGATAAAGTAACCTCCTCTTTTTTATTACTTCCTTGATATCCTAATGTCTAAGATCTCATTTTGACCTTTAGGAAAGTTATAAGTAACTTACCAAAGGATTTATGGTGTGGTCTGTCAGAGGTCAATTTAGGCCTATCTACCATACTTTAAGTCAGAATAATTTAAAGGGAAATGGGTTAAGATATTTTTGGGGATAAAGGAACAAATAGACTTCAGAACTAATTCTGAAGTAACAGTAGAAAAGAGTATCCGCATTTGTTTGTTTGGGCAGAAGACGACGTAGATATAAAGCTTGAATGAAAGATCTTAAATGCTAATCTCTATTGTCACTATTGGGGGATCTTAATATATTTTTCAGCAGAAAAACTCTGCTACCACTTTAAACAACCACCCCCCCTGCAATTTAAATCAGGAGCAACAACTATAAATGGAGCATCTTTAGAATGGTCTTGATCTAGGTCCCAACTGCTACCCTAACAATCCTGATGACAGAGTGGAAATGAGGAGAAAAGGAAAAGCTCCTAATTAAATATGGAGTGTAACATCAACAATGCACATTTTTTAAAATGTTTTTTTCAAATCATCTGTCTTTTTTCAATAAAACAAAATAACAGACAGGAAGAAAAAAGGGGCAAGAGGAGAAGAAAGTCTCATATGAAATATCTAAAATCAGCATTAGTTTATAAAGGCTAAAGTATTAATGCCATAGTTTTCATGGCAAAAAATTAATTCAAATGATAATATGATTTGATTCAGATAAGATTCCAAGAGTCTACATTACCTTGAAATAAGCATGGTTTTGTCCTACATTGTGGAGAATGGCTTTCCTCCAAGTTGTTAAACCTTGAGGGCTATTATTAAAGAGTATTCTTGGCTCGAAAAATACGACCTTGGTGTGAGCAAACTAAGAAGAGGAAAGGGAAAATGCAATTAAAAGAATAGTAAACGTTTATTATCACCTACCAGATAACTCAAAATTTTTCAGTTCATGGAAATTTCTAATATGAAGTGTTAGATTTTATGACGTGCTTAAGAGGAAGGAAAATAGAATGGAATATTTAAAATGTACTCCTAAACTGAAGAAGGCAGGGGGAGTAAGATACTCTATAGAGGAAGTAAATCCACGACTGAGAATCATGTGTTACCATGTGCTATGCAAAAGGAAAGAGTTCAAGGGTCACGTAAGTATGGCAAAAAAATGTGTCAAATGAGACAGGCATGTTTCCACTAGAAGTCTTCTCATAGTGCTTAATATGCTGATAATGTACACTTTGCTTATCTGAGAACAGGGAGGTGGTTCACTGAGATCCACAGAATTACTTAGGCGTAGGAGTACCCTCATCCCACACAAATCACTTCACAGAACTAGCGCATCATAGAACACTTTTTGGAAATGTTGATATTATCCACCACTCCCATTTTACAGGAAAGCCAACAACAGCCAAGGGGGACCAGAACCCAAGTTTTCTAATTCCTCATTCAATGCTCTTTATACCAGACCCTATTGTCTTCATCTATGATATATTATTTCGTATTGTCTTAGGAGGTTTTTAACACATTCTTATAATTATTTGAAGAACGTGATTTGGGTAATTGGAACAATAAATTTTCAAACAAAGCTAACAGAAGAGAAAATGATCAAGTAAGTCCTTCATAAATTAATGATAAACTGTAAATGAACATTTTAGTTAATCACTTCGTGTTCCTTCATCTTTACTTTCTTAACACTCCACAGTTTATTTAACTTTAAGAGCTTCAAAAATTTATTAAAAAATAATCTAATTCATTATTCTGATATCTCAGGGTTTTGTTTTTTTTTTTTTGAGGAAGATTAGCCCTGAGCTAACATCTGCCAATCCTCCCCTTTGTGCTGAGGAAGACTGGCCCTGAGCTAACATCTGTGCCCATCTTCCTCTACTTTATATGTGGGACGCCTGCCACAGCATGGCTTGCCACCAGTGCCATGTCCACACCCGGGATCCGAACCGGAGAACTACGGGCCACCAAAGTGGAACGTGCCCACTTAACTGCTGCGCCACCAGGCTGGCCCCTCAGAGTTTAATTCTTAACAGTCCTAGTGTAGGGAAAGCAGAAAGCAAATTTTATCAAAGGGTAACAGCAAAGGCTGTGGAGGCAGATCGATCTGGATATAAATTCCAACTAGGGCATTTTCTACATGTGTGAACTTGTATTAGTTAATTAACCAGTTTAATCTTCCATTTCCTCACCCATCAATTGAGTTATTAGAACACACCTTATAGAGTTTTTGTAAGGATTAAATTAGATAATACATCACCAGCATTTAGCATCATGCTGACACACAGTAATTAATAAATGGTACCTGTTATTAATGCTAAGTCTACATTACTAAATTGCTCATCTTTTATCTGTTTAACAAAATACACATGGGGTGTGTATGTGGGCAAATTTATATTGGTAAACTTGCCAAACACAGTTATGTAAATAACAGTTAAAGAACCGTGCTCATATGTTCGCCAAAAGAAAGTTACAAGAATGTTAACAGAAGCACTATTATATTAGCTAAAAATATGAAAGAATCCAAACCCCTATCAGCTGTGTAATGGAGAAATGATGGTATAGTCACACAATGCGATACTATTCAGGAATGAGAATAATCTAGTACTACGTACATCAGCATAGATGAACCCCACAAATAATGATGAACAAAAGAAGCCAGACACAAAAGAGAACATATGGTTTGATTACATTTATATAAAGTTCAAAACCAAAATTAACCTATGCTCTTAGAAGTAAGGATAGCGATGGCCCTGGGAGGGACATGTAGTGACCAGAAATGTGGCCTGGGGGGGGGGCGGTTCTTTTGTGATGCTAGCCATGTTCTGTTTCTTGATCTGGTTGATCTGGGTATGAGTTACAAAGGTGCTATCAGTCTGTAAAGATTGAGGGATACATAATTTATAACATGTGCACCTCTCTGTAGGTGTACTATACTGCACTTCAACAGAAAGTTTTAAAAAGAATAATAAGAGATTTAAACAGTGAAAGCACTAGGACCCAGCTTATTTCAAGCTTGGAACAGAGGAAAGAGCCTACTGATTTCTGACTGCCACTTGCCATCATTAAAGTGGATGAATCTGTCATCTCTTAAGGCCATAAGCTCCTTCGTAGCTTAAATATCTAAGAGCATGATTATGGCCTAGAGATAGTGATGGGATTTAGTAAAACAGCATTTGGCTTGTGGTAAGTTACTAAGAACACTGGGAGAGAAATTTGGTACACAAGTAAAGTTGATTCTTGGTGATTAAGAGGTATAAAGTTAAAGCTAAAGCTTTCTGGGATCCACCACAGAAGGGAAGTCAAAATTACATATTGCAGCTTTCACTTTACTCACATATTCATTACAAGAAGTATATTCTAAAAAAGAAGAATTTTCCATATTTCCTTGCTTATGTAAATTACATGATCCATTTCATATTGAATTATTAATTACAACTAGAACACTAAAAATGCAATACAGTAAAGCAAAAATATAATTTTCTCTATTTTTCTTCAATGTCTATTAATGAAATAATTTAATTTCAAGTGGCTCCCATGGTATTACATATTTATAGAGGCTCTAATAACAATCTAGCATTCTTGGCACAAAAGTCTTAGACTTCTGAGTTAATTCTAAATAACACAACCCCTTTTTTAGCAAAGTCTTCATTTATGGCAAAGAAGTGGCTCCAAGAAGATGCTAAGATAATTTAGTTAACTACGTATTGCATGCAGAATCAGTCTTTACTAACATAGTATGTATACTCAACTATATACACTTATGTATTTCCAAACAATTTAGAGCCCTCAAAATAAAAATCATATTCAAGAGAAATCATTACATGTGCAACACATTTTAGTGTCTGCGTGTTTCCTTCATTGACGTGAAGAGTAAATTCCCCCTTTTCTGGAGCATTGAAACACGGCTGCCATGTTACTTCACATTCCAATGAGGAGAATGGTTCAACAGTGCCTAAGAGGATTTAGAGAGAATACGACATTTACCACATTTTAATTATAGTTATTTTTTTAATATGCAAAATAAGAGCTGGCATAAAAATGTAATGACGTTATATAACAAATTATTTAAATTAAACTCAAAATACAGGGAAATGCTCCATGACAGATTATCAAATGAGTATAGACCTATAGACTCTGATTAAAATCTAAAATACATACCTTATTTCCCAGTTTTAATAGGCAGATCAAAATATTTGACAGAAAGTATGACAATATTTACCAAAAGCAGAAATTTATCAATGAAGCAAAACACACTAGGATTAGAGATGGCTTTACACATAGACAGTAGAAAATCATTTGTGATCCCTGATTAAATGTCCCCTCCATATGTTTCCTAACACTCTAAAATACTAACATCAGATAACTCATTCAGTTTCAGAGGGAGGAATTACCATTACCAGAGGCTTTCTTTTTAAATGTTCACATCCCTAGAGACGTAACTTCTGATGTAGCTCTTAGTAATTAACACATTTATGTAATTCAAATGTTTTGAGAACCCAGGAGGTATCAGGCACATTGGTATGAGCTGCTTTATCTGTTTAAATTCATCATCTCCTTTGGAGCAAGAAAATAATACTCAGTGGAAAGAATGACTTGGAAGTTCTTGCTTTAGGAAGAGAGGATCGCCTGAGGTTCAAAAACACAGGACACTGAATGGAGAATGAGTGATCATCACAAACAAACTTTGCTTTGGGTCAGGTTGACTCTCACGTGACGGTAGTTTCCTCAATCTTAAAAACGATTGTGTCCACCTCCTACTTTTGCAGTGACTATGTAGGGAGATAACAGCACATGTAAAGGAATTAACAAAGCATGTGACGCCTAGAAAGCACCCAGTGTCACATATTATTAACATTCTGGAATGTCAATACTATGGTAGGCACAGTAATTTATAAAAAGAAGAAAACTGGACACAGAAGAGCTAACAGTCTAGTGGGGGGGTGCAGCAGGATTATATTTGTCTCTAAGTAACAAAAAGTCCTATTACAGTGGGTTAGGTAGATAGGGGTTTATTTATCTTATGCAATCAGAAGTCCACAGATAGGTTATTCCAGGGTTGTCTTAACAGGCTGACAATGCCTTCAAGGAGCAGTGCTTCTTCTAGCTGCCTACACTATCACTCCTTACCATGTGGCCTTCCTCAGTGTGGAAAGGTATCACGGCATAGTGGTAAAAAGAGCACAAATTCTAGCGTCAGATTCCCTGGTTCAAATTTCAGCACTGCCCCTTACTAGCTGAGACCTTGGACAATTTAGTTAACCTATGTTTTTTGTTTGTTTTGTGAGCGAGATTGGGCCTGAGCTAACATCTGTCGCCAATCTTCCTCTGTTTTTGCTCGAGGAAGATAGTTGCTGAGCTAACATCTGTGCCAATCTTCTTCTATTTTATGTGGGATGCCATCATGGTGTGGCATGATAAGCAGTGCTAGGTCCGTGCCCAGGATCCGAACCTGCGAACCCAGGGCCACTGAAGCAGAGTACACAAACTTAACCATTATGCCACTGGGTCAGCCCCAAGTTAACCTATGTTTAACACAGTTTCCTCATACATAAAATAGGGATAACAGCCAGAGAATCACTGTAGGGATTAAATAAGCTAATATATGTAGAAGTACTTCAAACAATGCCTAGCATCTAGAAGGGAGATGGAGCTAAAAGAAATTTCTGTCCACATCTCATTGGCAAGAAAGGCTGGCGAAGAGATTTCTACATAAAAACATTGTTTCCCCAAACAAAGTGAGGGTCCTGAAAGGAAGGGAAATGAATATCAGATATATCAGATATGGGCTTAGCAACATCTATCACAAAAGGAGATGGATATAAACAAATAATTGTAGATAACATAAGAAGTACACAATGGGAGCAGAAAAGAAGGTGGGGAGGGAGTCTAAATCAGCCCAAGAAAGCAGATGAAACTTCATTATAAGGAAATGGCATTTGACTTGTGACTGAAGGATGAGCAGGAACTCTGCAGGAAGACAAAGTCTGGGGGAAGTGTAAAAGTTAAGCGACAGTGCTGGAAGAGGGTGGTGTGTGGTAAAGACTGTGATGGAAAGTAACTTTGGCAAAGATTCAACGCTATATATATAAAGACACCCAAGCATGCTGAGAAGAGTTGAGAGTAGCACAAGGATCACAGACCCATGTTGAGGGGTCAGCAGCTTGAGGTGAATATTTTCCCTTCAATCAGCACGGCTATATATTTTTCTCCAAGAATATTATGCATATCAGAGGACAGGAGAAATCAGCTAGATGGATGGATTGAGCAAGGCTCGGATTGGCAGGGCAGGTACCACAAATGGCCAAGGAGTGAGAGAAATGAGAAAGATAGTGAGAGTGAACTGAATGAAGACAAGTTTGAGGATTGAGCGGACTCAAGGGTTCAGTAAGGTTAAAGACAACAAGAATGAAAACAACAAAAAAAAACGAGCAGAAACATGAACAATACCTAATGAATAAGTCAAATTAGAAGTCAATTCTATCTTAGAAAACAATCCACTCTTACATTCAAACACAAATCCAAAATATATCAGGCCTCAGGGAGAAAGGATAATCACAACATAAAATTTAATTTAGAACTATTCATTTTAGTTTACAAAAATATACAGAGGGATACAATTAAATGTATTATTCAGGATGTAAAACTAATATAACAAAAGGGATATAAGAAAAATGACTTGATAAAGAGATTTATACCAAGAGGCAAAAACAAAACTGAGTAATTATTATACGAATATTCTGAACACCGAAAGGAAAATGGTATTAGAGAAATCTACACATATAAATTATGCATACTTTCCTCAATGCTATATTAAATAGATTTCAGCACTGTATCATTTGTGTTCTAAAAAAACCGAAAGTATTTAAAAGCTAATGGTATTACTCATATAAACACCCTATTTTGAACTAAATGTCTTTATGTTTTTGTGCTTTGATTAAAAAAATGGAAGAGGTGTTATGAGAAACCCAAAGAAAATAAAAGCAGATAGTAAAATCTCTCCTGTAAAAATAAAGTTCTAAAGACCATGAGAAGCATAACTGGTGTTCCAATTATAAGACTTGTAATTCCACTTCTCTTCTGACCAAGTAAGCATCGTCATGGCATTTCCATAGCAGCCACAAGGGGGAAGCCCAGCCCACTCAGCCCTGGTTAAGATGGAGAACCACAAGGAAAAGCACCCGCGCAGCGCACTGTGCCTTTCAGAGGCTTTTAATGCCGTGTCACGTGCTTGATCAGAAGTTACAGCTGGAATGCAGATAATATAACTATGGCTGTTGGATACCTGTTCAAAACAACTCGAGGTGGTTTATCTAGAATCTCGGAAATCTGCAGAAACATTTTCTCTTTCTTCTCTGATTATTCACTCAGCTTTTCTCTAGATTGGGACGGGACCCAGTATTACCAGTATTAACAACAAAAAAGAAGAGCTTGGTCACATGAATCTGCTAAATATTGATGGAAGTATACCTTGAATACTTTAATAAATTATAATCTGGGATTGTGCTAAATCAATCCAGGTTAATAAAAAGATGAAATATGCCTATATCAATGATCTCCAATGCTTATGATGGGACGGTCCTACTCTTCCACTTGTGAAATTTGTCAACATCTCCACCTATAGATCCACACTAAAATTAAGTGAATTTAAATTAATAGTTAAGTTCGTTTATAACACTCCCTGTTACAGAAACTGGTAGAGTTATATAAAAATCATGATTTGGAAATGACTGATATAAGAAAATATAACTACGGCAAGATTTCTACAAACCAGGACTCTTCTATGATTAGAAGGATCATCTATTTAGATCCCAAATGAAGACTATGCCTAAATCAGAGATGAAGAGGGAGCGATGGGAAGGAAAGAAGAAAGTAAGGAAGGAAAGAGAGAGGGAAGGCAGCAGGGAGCAAGGAATTAATAATAGACATGGATGGCAAGAAGCACGACAGGCTGTTATTACTCTGAGGACACTTTCAGGACAAAAAAGAGTCCAAACAATTCTAGTAAATTTTCATAATCAAATAGCTGCCTACCCTTCGCCCAGTCATTATAGGAGTTTCCCATATATTTAATCTTTATGAGAGATATTAGTCTCTCCATTTTACAGATAAGGAAACTAGTGCTTATACAGTACTTTTCTTAATATCACGAAGCTAGTGAGAAGCTAAGACAAGTTTTGAAATCAGGTCTATCTGACTCCAAAGTGTGTTTTATTTTCCATTCATGCAGAATTGCACTTTAGCTGGTTATCAAGCACTATACAAGTCACTGCAGATACAAACATCCAGATCTGGGGTCAGCCCCGTGGCCGAGTGGTTAAGTTCATGTGCTCTGCTTCAGTGGCCCAGGGTTTTGCTGGTTCAGATCCTGGGCGCAGACATGGCACCCCTCATCAGGCCATGTTGAGGCGGCATCCCACATGCCACAACTAGAAGGACCCACAACTAGGAATGTACAACTATGTACTGGGGGGATTTGGGGAGAAAAAGCAGGAAAAAAAAAGAAGATTGGCAACAGTTGTTAGCTCAGGTGCCAATCTTAAAAAAAAAAAGAAAAAACAGATCCAGATCTTTCCATCTAGCTGGAAAGGCATGACATGTCCAGAAAACAAAGATACTGTATTAATCATTCAACTTCTAAGTTGCCATTTTATTTCTTTAAATGATAGGTTGTGTCCTCATGAGGTCCTCACAGCACATCACAAAGATGTTTGCTGACTCTGACAGGCTACTAGGTAAGTGACAGTTTAGCAGTTACCAGGGCTCAGTTTTGTAACAGGTACATTATGTGGAATTATAGATTCCAGGGAATGGCAAAGTAAGGTTAAGAGGATAGTTAACAAATATAAGGAACCATCAAAAATAGTAAATTTGAGATTATTTTCTATTAATTAAAAAAACTCCTTATTTAAAGGACAGTTTTAATTTCTTAGTGTTATTAATTGGATTTTATTACCTGTGTTAAATATTGACTATAAAGAATTCTTCGATCCTTCTAAAAGAATTCACAATCTAACAAAATATAAGTCATTCTGAATCATATCTTATTATCATTATCAAACTAAAACTAAACAAAAAATAGTTTTTATCAGTCTCTATGATAGTTAATTTTATTTGTCAACTTGGCTAGGCTATGACCCAGTTGGTTGGTCAAACATTAGTCTAGATGCTGCTGTGAAGGTATTTTTTAGATGTGATTAACATTTAAATCGGTAGACTTTGAGTAAAGTAGATTACCTTCCGCAATGTGGGAGGGCCTCGTCCAATCAGTTGAAAGCCTTAAGAGAAAAACTGAGGTTGCTCTGGATTCAAGACTGCAACGTCAATTCTTCCCTGGGTCTCTAGCCAGCCAGTCTGCCAACCTGCCCTGCATATTCCAATTTCAAGCTTGCCAGCCCACATAATCGTATGAGCTGGTTCCTTAAAATCTCTCTATCTCTTCATCTCTATCTCTCTGTACATACATACATATATATATATTTCCTATTGGTTCTATTTCTCTAGAGAACCCTGACTAATACGGGATCCATATTTTAAAATCAAATTTATATATTTAAGTATGTAAAAATAAATGCCCCAATGACCAAATGTGATTTACTTCTATGTTCTTAACACCACTGTACAGTACACACTCAATAAATGATTAATGCCTTAATATATGAATAAATGGATGTCTAAATCAAACAAATAGAATAAACTATTACCTTTAGCTGGACGAATGGAAAACGCCATCCCTCTTCCTTTGTTTACCGGTTGCCATTCAAATTGTGCAAAATAATTCTGACGATTATACAACCTGACTGTCCCCCGAAAACATGTTTTCACCAAGAAGCCTTGTGCTCTCAACACTAGCTCATTAGAAGATAGCTCAAGTCTTACTGGCAGGACAACTGCCATCACTAGGATGTGCCCACTGGGTATATTGTTCACAGTAAAGGTGAAAGACCTGGAACACAGCAAAAGCCTCCAAACTTAACAAATAGTTATTTGCAATTACAGAATTCAGTTACATGTAAAAATGCATATACTGTTAACATCCGCAATTAATTCTTAGCAAGTAATACATCAAAATAATTATGAGTGATAATTAGACTACCATTGAAACATGAATCTACAAATCTACACGTTGATTTACACACAGTTTCTATGTTTTGAGACCAAATATAACATATACTACAATTATTTGGGCAAAAAAATACATATTCTACAAAAGGACTTTTTGATTCTAGCATGCAGAAATTCGAAAATAAGTCCTACTTCCAAAATTTTCCCATGGTGGCCGATTCAAATTTCACTGAAATGTAAGTATTGGCTGTAGGTGGAATCACATATGAAAATTGGTTGGTTTTCCGAAGTTCTTCCAAATTAACATCTAACTGGATCAGAACATGAATAGATAGCATGTTAACAACATGCAGTAGATGAGTATTTGTGGAATTCACACAAACATCGCCAAAGTTAAGGACAGAGGGCCCTGAAAAAAGGAAAAATAAGTTAGTAAGTTTCATGTTGGCAAATGTGTTCATTTATTTTTTCTGTTTTCATGCTATAGTTTGATCAATTAATTTGTAAAAAAATGGTACTTAGAAAAACATTTATTATAATACCAGAAATTATTAACCAAGCTTTTAATCTAAATGTCCATAATTTGATGTTTGGAGATTATTGGCTAAAATTCAATATAAAATATATTCTGATTATATGGAAAATTATATACGAAAATTAGTAGCACTCATTATAACTCAACTAGTACACTGACTGGATACTCCAACACCCTCTCCACTCCCATCGATACATTTATGTTCACTTATCCAGAATTTACAGAAATTGGCAATTTTCCTATGACTCATTGTTTAAGTTTTCCTCTTTAAATGCCAAAAGTTTTTATATCGTAACAATTTTATTAATTATAAGTCTTATCCTGTTTTTATAACAGCTTGGTTTAATTATAACTGATATATAGTAAACTGTACATGTTTAAAGGGTAGAATTTCCTGAGTGTTGACATATGTATACACCTGTGAAACCACCACCACAAGCAAGATAGTGAACATCCATCACTCCAAAAAGCGCTCTTGTGTCCCTTTATATTCTCTCCCTCCCACCATCCTCCATGCTCCCCCTTCCCAGACAACCACTCATCTGCTTTATGTCACTGTAGATCATTTTTCATTTTCTAGAGTTTAAGTGGACTACAGTATGTATGGTTTTTCTCTTTCTTTCACTCAGCAAGTTCTCTGAAGATTCATTCAAGATGTTTCATGTACCAATAGCCCACTCCTTTATATTACTAAGTAGTTAAGTATTAGTCCATGATAGGTGAATGTTTGTCTATTCACCTGTTGATTGACACTTGGATTGTTTCCAGGTATGGTCTATTACAATTAAAGCTGCTAAAACATTTGTGCATAAGTATTTGTTTGAACATATGCTTTCATTTCTTTTGGATAAACATCTAGGAGTGGAATGGATGCATAATATGGCAGATATCTGTTTAAACGTATAAGAAACTGCCAAACTGTTTTAAAGTGGTTGTATAATTTTACACTCCCACTAGGAGTGTATAGAAGTCCCAATTCCCTCGCATCTTCGGCACCAACTGAAATGGCGAGTTTTTTGTTTTCTAACTTTAGCCATTCTAATATATTTATAGTACTATCTCATGGTACTTTTATTTTGTTTCCCTTACAAGTAACAATGTTGTGCATCTTTCCATGTGTTTATCTGTCATTTATATATCTTCATTGATGAAGTATCTGTTCAAATCCTTTGCCCACTTTTTAATGGGCTTGTTTATTTTCTTAAAACTGAGTCTCAAACGTCATATACATTCTAGTTGCAATTCCTCCATCAGATATATAATTTGCAAATATTTTCTCTCAGTCTATGGCTCATTTTTATCCTTTTATAAGTATCTTTTGAATAGCAGAAGTATTTAAATTTGGTCAATTCAAATTTATCCATTTCTTCTTTTATGGATGTTTTTTGTGTCATATCTAAGATGCTTTTGCTTTCCCCATGGTCACGGATATTTTTTCTTATCCTTCCTTCTACAAGACTTATGATCTGTTTTGATTTAGTTTTGGTATATAATATAAGATATGGATACAAACTCCTTTTTTTTTTTGAGTGTGGCTCATGTGTTCCAGCACTATTTATTGAAAAGAATATACTTTCTGCACTGTATTGCTTTTGTAGACTTTTGTCCAAATTCAGTTGTCCCATATGTGGAGGTCTATTTCTGAACTTTCACTTACGAGTCATTGGTCTATGTGTCCATATTCATGTCAATACCACATTGTTTTGCCTACTATAGCTTTACAATAAATCTTGAAATCAGGTAGTATTTTTTTTTTAAAGATTTTATTTTTTTCCTTTTTCTCCCCAAAGCCCCCCGGTACATAGTTGTATATTCTTCGTTGTGGGTCCTTCCAGTTGTGGCATGTGGGATGCTGCCTCAGCGTGGTCTGACGAGCAGTGCCATGTCCACGCCCAGGATTCGAACCAACAAAACACTGGGCCGCCTGCAGCGGAGCGCGCGAACTTAACCACTCGGCCACAGGGCCAGCCCCGAAATCAGGTAGTGTTTTATCTCTAATTTGTTTTCCTTTTTCAAATTGACTATTCTAACTATTTTGCATTTCCATGTGAATTTTACAATGAGCCTGTCCATTTCTAAAAAAGATCTCGTTGGGATTTTGATGGGAATTGTGTTGAATCTGTAGATCATATGGATAGCTTTTTAGTATCTTTTATGTGTCTGCATAATTTTTGAATATATGAAATACAGTTATAAAAACTGTTTTAATGTCCTTGTCTGATAATTCTAACATATATATATCAGTATTAGGTAGGTTTAATTGATTAATTATTCTTCTCATTATATGTTGCGTTTTCCTGCTTCATTTTATGCTAGTAATCTTTGTCAGATATAGCTAAATTTTATCTCAGTGGTGCTGGGTATTTTTCCTATTCCTATAAATATTCTCGAGCTTTGTTCTGAAAGGAAGTTACTTTGAAACAGACTGATCCTTCCAGGTCTTGCTTTGATGAAAGTTACCTGGGTACAGATAGTGCTCTGAATAGTAATAACTATTCTCCACTACTGAGGGGGGCACTTCTGAGCACTCGGCCCCAGTGTTCCATGAACTACGAGGGTTTTTTCCCAGTCTGCCAGGTAGGAACTTTCAGTCACTATTCCTGGCCTGTATGACTACTGGATGATTCTACAATCCTTTCTAATGGGTTTTTCCGTACCTCTACACAGTTTCCTCACATCCATGAGCCGACCAGTATTTTTTGGAATAACTGAAGGGAACCCTTGGCAGAACTCTGAGGTTTTCTTTGTGTGCAGCTCTCTCTTATCCTATACTCTGCCCTGTGAGTTCTGGTTTACTCGATGACCCCAGTCTCTCAGCAAGGTCTCCTCATCTCGAGGATTCTATCAGGTTCTTCCGGGTTCCTTCTCCTTGTGCAGTGGCCTGGACAGACTCTCACAGCAGTAAGCTTCGGTAAGGCTCATGTAGATTTTTCCCTGTCAGATACCATCTACCTTCATTTCCTGATATCCAGTATCTTGAAAATTCTTGTTTTATGTACTTTTGTGTGTTGTTTTTGGTTGTTTCAGGTAGACGCGTAAATTTGGTTCCCGTTACTCCAACTTGGACAGAAGTTGAAGTTTCCCTGCCTTCTTAAACTGAGTTGATAAGTTAAACTTTATGAATGTGTTAGTGTCTGTTATAACGAATATCACTTACTAGATGCTTAAAAGGTCTTTGTTGCCTATCTAAACAATAAAGACCTCGGATTGAGGATCCAGAGTCTGGGGCCGGACATGGGGATAGGATGGGACTGAAGAACATGTTACAGAGCATGGGGACTCAAAAACCAGTGTGAAGGGAGAAAGCTGGAATCAGACTCAAACACGCATTCCTGGTCTCCAGAGAGTAAATGCAGACAGACATAGACATGGGACAACAAAATAGGAACAAAATATGAGGAGACACAAAACATAGCGAGGTGCCCTGACACTGTATCCCTGGCCAAAGGGCTGCCTATAGGAATTAGTAACCTCAAAAAAGAAGGGTAGGACCTGGAGAAGGGACAATCTGGTTTGAATAACAACAGTCCTTAGAGCTCCTGGAATTTTTTTCCTGTCCGTCCCAATGGCCCTCACCAGTATACATGGTAAAATCTTGGCCATTGGATTTTAATTTTTATGCTCTCTTACATTATGATAAGGCTATGAAGCTTCCATTCTCTGTGCTCTGTTTTCCAGCTCTTCACAAAAGAGAAATACAATGTATGCGATAAGTATTGCAGATTTTAGAATACTTCTATTCCACATTTCAAGAATGTATTAATTGAGTAAACACAATCCACTATATTCCACTGCTAATTAAAAATAAAAATGTTGACAAAATCCATAAAGTGACTATCAGAAACCTTTGAAAGGTATCAAATATGGACTGGCTGGGGATCTCATAAATAGAAAGATGAACCTATGGTGAATTTCCCTGGGTTATGATCTTGGCCTGGGTACTAGAGTAGCCTGCAACCCATGCTCTCTACCCAAAGAACCTGGAAGAGGGTAACCCCACAGGGCCAAATCCTTTTGACTATACCTGCCCTGTTCCAGGCAAATGCCATGAAAGAAGTTGAGCCCCTTAACACTAGGTGCTAGAAAGACTATGGAGTGGAGCCCTGGCAACCATCGCTGCCCTGCACTAAGACAAAGAGAGACGTCACTCCTTCCCCTCTCCACTAAGTGCTCTTGAGTTCCTGGAATAGAGGTCTGTCAACCACACCTGCCCTGCGCTAAGCCTAATGGAGGCAGTGTCCCTCTCCCTCTGGACCAGGCACTTAAGAGAGTGTAGGATGGAGTCCTGTTGCCTACTCCCACCCTACACGAAGAGAAGCAGTAGTAATATCTCTCCTCTCCTCACTTGGCACCGCACAGTCTGTGAGATGAAGGCCTGTTGGCCAAAGCTGCCTTGCGCTAAACACACATTAGCAAACAGATGCTGCCCTCTCTCCCTACTAGCATAGTGACCACAGGAATTGTGGGAAGGAGCCCTGTTGACTATCTCCACACCTCACTAAACTAAAGCAAATAGTTGACACCACTCCCACTCCCACCCAGAGAGCAGAGGAAGGGTACAGAGAAGTGGGAATTAGAGAGAACCTATTTTAAATCTGGGCATGAAGTTATGGTCATATCCGGAGTAGTCCATATGTGAAACCTACCGGAACCAACACAGCAAATACCTTAAGAACTAAACTACAGTGTGAAATAATGCCTGTGTTTCATGTTGTCCTCTGGGTAGCACACAAACAGAGCAAACCAAAATAGCACTGCAAAAGCTTTGAAAATTAAATTGGTATTTGTAGTACAGCACACAAATGTGGACTAGAACATGTGTTCTGAAGCTAACTGGATTGCGTGCATCCCAAAATAGACGATTTAAATAGTAAACAGAGTCTCATAGCACTCAAAACATCCAGGGTAAAACCAAAACTACTGGGGCTGGCCCGGTGGTGCAGCGGTTAAGTTCACACGTTCTGCTTCTCGGCGACCCGGGGTTCACCGGTTCAGATCCCAGGTGCGGACATGGCACCGCTTGGCAAGCCATGCTGTGGCAGGCGTCCCAAGTATAAAGTAAAGGAATATGGGCATGGATGTTAGCTCAGGGCCAGTCTTACTCCGCAAAAAGAGGAGCATTGGCAGTAGTTAGCTCAGGGCTAATCTTCCTCAAAAAAAAAAAAAAACAAACAAAACAAAAAAACCAAAACTACTCATCATACCAAGAAACAGAAAAATCTAAAAAAATACCAAGACTAAGATGACAAAGACATTGGAATTATTCAACAAGAGTTTTTAAAAAGCTATTATAGGGCCAGCCTGGTAGAACAGTGGTTGAGTTTGCATGTTCCGCTTTGGCAGCCCGGGGTTCACCAGTTCAGATCCCAGGCACTGACCTATGCACCACTTATTGACTCATGCTGTGGCAGGTGTCCCACGTATAAAGTAGAGGAAGATGGGCACAGATGTTAGCTCAGGACCAATCTTCCTCAGCAAAAAGAGGAGGATTGGCAGCAGACGTTAACTCGGCTAATCTTCCTCAAAAAAAAAAAAAAGGTATTATAGGGCCAGCCCTGGTGGCCTAGTGGTTAAGTTCAGTGCACTCCACTTCAGCAGCCTGGGTTTGCTTCCTGGGCAGACCTACACCACTCAGGGTGAATCTTCCTCAGCAAAAAGAGGAAGATTGGCAACAGATGTTAGCTTAGGGAGAATATTCCTCAACAACAACAAGAAAAAAAGCTATTATAAAAATGACAGAATAAGTAATTATGAATACTCTTGAAATAAACAAAAAAAAGGTTTCAGCAAATAAATAGAATATCCAAAGAAGAGCTAAGTAGAAAATTCTACAGTAAGAGAAATAGAAAACTAGTGGGTAGGCCCAATAACAGAATGAGATGACAAAAGAAAGACCTAGTGAACCTGAAGAAATATCAACAGAATTTATCCTATCTAAGGAACAAAAAGAAAACAGATTGAAAACAAAATTAAGAGAGTGATGCTACTGACACAGGCACTGAAGGATAATCTGGGAATGCCACAAATAACTCTATGCACATAAACATGGCATCTTAGATGAAGGGGAGCGATTGCACAAAAAAACTACCAGAACTCTCCTAAAATGGTGTAGATTATCTGAATAGTCCTCCAACTATTAAAGAAATTGAATTTGTAATTAAACATCATCTGAAAATCAAATCTCCTTACCCAGATGATTTCTCTGGAGAATTCTATCTAACATTTAAAGAATTCTACACAATCTCTTTTAGAATCTAGTAGAGGAGTGAATACTTCCTAACTTTCCCAACTTAGTTTAGGAGGCCAACATTCCTCTAATGCCAAAACAAAGATACTACAAACAAAATAAAACAAAGCAAAACTGCAAACTAACGTATTTTATGAAAATATATGCAAAATTCCATATTATGAATTAATAATACTGTGAGGCAGATAAAAAGGAAGTTGGGGGAAAAGCTGAGAGAAATATGCTGTACAGAAAAATACAGATTGTGAAAGAGATATGGGAAGAGAAATTGAGATAGAACGTATGGCTAGAGAAACCTAATTTCAAATCCACTCCTTCCCACTAAATATTTGAGCAACTTGATCAGGTGTTTCACCTCTCTGGGCTTCATTTTGCTCGTCTCTAAAATGGAAATGAAAGCAGTTACCTCATAAATTATGTCATTTAAAAATTTAAAGGAGATCATGTTTGTAAATTGTTCAACACAATGCCTGGCTTTAATATACATCAATAAATGGCAGTTTAAAACCAAAATGGACATACGCTGATGAAGCAAACAACACTTTGCACAATTTCCAATGTAATCCAGACTCCTATAATAGTTTTCACTAATTGATTCCATTAATCTTCCTATCCTCTGAGTGTCTTTTGACAATCACTCTAATTAAAAATATATATATATATTATAAATATAGAGCAAAATTTTCTGAAACTACAATCTTCTTTGATAGTTCCAGTCCCTGTTCTGTGCACAGGCTTCAGAAAGCACCTTTACAGTGTGAAAATGAGGGTGACCCTCCCGCCCAGTTCATAAACTGCCACATCCATACACGCTTCCTCCAGCAGATCCAAAATTCCCACCAACAGGGTTGCTGACCCTGTAAACACAGACAGGGCCCTGTCCCCAGAGAGCCACTATTAAAATGGCCAGGACGCCAGGTGAGGAAGGAGAGAAGTTGATGGAGGAGTTGTAGAAGAGGCACTGGACACTGTCTTCTAACTCTGCTCCTTTTGCATTTGTGTACATCTACTTGCCTGACTGCTCAGTCACCAATTTGGAAGACACAAAGCATTTACCACCCAACAGTGAAAGCTAAGTTCCTGGTGCTACAAAGCCCAGTACCTATCACATGCCTGGCACAAAACAGAGAGACAGTGAATGGTGTTTGACCTGAACTGAACTGCATACACAAGCCCAGACAGGCAAGGAACTAATGAGTTTCCAGACTGCGATGCCCAAGTGCCTCGTTGTCATCGTGTGGCAGGGAGGTTTAGCTCCAGTGCTCTTAGGGTATTCAGTCCTACTTCTCATTCAGAATCGCAGTCCAACTCTATTTACCAGTCCTGCCACCCCTTTTCCCCAGAGCCAGATCCTGCTCTGGGCATTTCCCGTAGGCCTCACTGATCTGAGACTTGGCCACTGACCGGCCAAAACAAACCGCCACCACCCAGATATTTAATCACTTCCCACTGCTTTGCCTCTGACCTTGCACCTCTTTGGACATCATCTTTAGTCTGGATAATATCAGAGGTGGCATTTACCAACTAATTAATCATCCTCTGTCCACGTCTCCCTTGGGGCCCCCCTAACCTTGCCTACAAGGAAATTCAAACTCCCTCTTCAGACCAGTAGAGCCATGCTTTCTTTAACTGTAAACATCCTTTAACAGGCTTGGTGAATATGACCTAGGGAGGGAAACTATGTGATACCTCTGCAAGGTTAAGGGGGAATTTTCACTTATTTCCTAACTCATGTCTAGGGGTGTTATCAAAATAATAATGATCTCAACGGCAAATATTCAGGGAAGGTCAACATCATGACGTGAGGTTTAATACAGGTTAGGACAAGCAACAGACAGAGGAGCCAGAAATATTAAGACAGAGATGCAGGAACAAGACAGACAAAATAGGTCTTAATAAGATCCTATATATACCTAGAAAGGCCAAAGCAATCTTGAAAAAGCAGAGTAAATTTGGAGGACTTACACTTACCGATTTCAAAACTTACAGTATCAAAGACAGCGTAGAACTATCATAAGGACAGACATATAGATCAATGGAACAGAAATGAGACTCCAGAAATAAATCCCGATATATGGCCAACTGATTTGCCACCGAGATGCCAAGGCAATTCAATGAGGAATGACAGTATTTTCAACAAATGGTGCTGGGACAATTGAATATCCACATACAATAACATGAATTTAGACTTGTAAAGCACATCATAAACAAACATTAACTCAAAAGGAATTATAGTCCTAAATGTAAGATCTAAAATTATAAAAATTTTAGGAAAAAACAGGAGTCTTTGAGTTAGCTAAAAATTTCTTGGGCATGATATCAAAAGCATGATCTATAAAAGAAAAAATGTGATAAATTCAACTTCATTTAAATTAAAAACTTTTGTGCTTTAAACAACGTTATTAAGAAAATGAAAAAAAATATGCCACAGACAGAAAAAATATTTGGAAAACATAAATCTGATAAAAGACTTTTATCCAGAATATATAAACAATTCTTACAACTCTATAATAAGGCAAATATTCAAATTAAAATTGGGCAAAGAATCTGAAAGACATTTCTCCAAAGAACATACACGATTTAAATAGACATTTCTCTAAGCAAATACATGAAAATATATTCAACATCTTAGTCACTAGGGAAATGCAAATCAAAACCACAGTAAGATAACATTCCACACTCAATGAGATGGCTGTAATCAAAAAGAGAGAAAATAAAAATTGCTAGTCGGAATGTGGAGAAATTATAACCCTCATACATTGTGGGTGGGACTGTAACTTGGTCAGTCACTTTGGAAAACTTTTGGCAGTTTCTTTCAAAGATAGACAGCAATTTACTATATAACCCAGCAATTCCACTCCTAGGACTCTAACCAAAAGAAATGGAAACATTGTGTTCACTCAAAGAATTATATGTGAATGTTTATTCACAATAGCCCCAAACTGGAAACAGCTCACTGTCCATCAACTGGTAAAGTATAAACAAAATGTGATAGTCCCATAAAATGAGACACTACTTAGATATAAAAAGGAACAAAATATTTATTCCTACCACCCCATGGATGAACCTCAAAAACATTATGCTAAGTAAAAGAAACAGTATAAGAGAGACCACATATTGTACGATTCCTTTTATATGAAATGTTCAGAATAGGCAAATCTGTAGAGATGGAAAGTTGACTAACAGCTGCCTGGGGCTACGGGTGGGAATAGGGAGTAGCTGCATGGGGTCATGAAAGTGACAGCAGCATTCTAAAATTGAATTGTGACGATGGTTGCATAATCTTGTAAATTTACTAAAATTCATTCACTTGCATACTTTGGTGAACTTTATGGAATATAAATTATACTCTAATAAATCTGTTTCAAAAAAGACTTTAGTAGAGTTTTTATAGACTCTTACCAACGATTACTTGATGAATTTGCTTTGGCGTCAAAATTAAGCTGCAATCATGTTTTTCACGGGGTGTGGATGGGTCTGATTTAATTCCTTTGAGAACCTGTGAAAAATCACACTATTCCAAAATTAATTGTTCAACATCACCAAAAGATATTTTAGGAATTCTCATGGCATAATCAAATGTAAAATATTGCACATGCCTTTCTTTTGAGAGACTTTGTCTCCTTGGATGCTATATGCCTGGTACTTAGCAACTCCTTAGGTTTGATCCGACGCTCCACTGAAGATAGGTCCTCTTCTATTTCGCCTTCTGAGAGTGAGGGTGACTTCAGACCCGATCCTGGCTGTAATCCTATGTCTATATCATTATACGAATACATGTACTCCCTATGGAAATCATAATAATAACTAACTGAGGCCAAGTCTGTTAGAAAATACATCTGTAAATCCAAATATTCCCCATTGTGCATGCTGTCGCTGCCTCACTCAGATCCACTTAAGGAGACTGATGCGCTAATCTGCATAAGATTGCCCTCAGCTGAGGAGACCCCATTCTCAAAAGCCTCCCCAAGGAAGTTACGCCCACCCTACCATACCCAGGGACAGCTCACAGTCCGTGACTGATGTGGAGCACAAAAGACAAGCCCCCTTGGCTCAAGGCAGGAGCAACTATGTGATATGATTTACCAAAGAGACCCTAGGCATCAGGCTGAGTGTAAATTTTATTTGAAACACATCCTTTCTGAGTTCCCTCCCCTGCCCTATCCTGCTTCCCTCATCCTGGACAGCTTTCTCCTAAAAGAACACTTTCCAAATATCACGTGTGCTGGAATCTGTCTCAGGATCTGCTTCTGGAGAAAGCCACCTAGACATTCCCAAATCAAAAGCAAGAAAGGAAATAATTGCAGTTAAAGTTCAATATTTTGCTATTTTCATATGTGAAAAAGTCACTTAAATCACTAAAAAGAAACTCAAGAGTAAAGAAAAAAATTCCAGCTCTGTAGGCATCATGATCTGTTTCATATTGTTTGAGGAAATACTTTACCTCTCTGCTTGCTTCCGTAGGCGCACATTTCTTAAACATTTAATGTATCTTGTATAATAATCGTCATGTGCTTTCTTTTCTATATTTTCTAATTCAGTGTATGCAAAATCAGGATCCACATAGTTATATCTGGGAATCTTTGTGAAAATCGTCCTATAAGATGAACAAGTCTTATTAATATTTATATATATATGTGCATTTATTCAATCACTATTTATTGAGTGCTACCCATGCCAAGGATTGGACGTAGAATAGTGAATGAGACAGAGTCTAGTCCTTTCCCTCACATGTTATTATATATCAAGATACTATTACATGTAGAACTAGTGTGATATCTAATTTTCTTCTTAAGCTAATCAGAGACAATCCCTAAGGTCATCAGGATGTAATGGCACTTACCTTAAACCCACTCATGGGAAATTAGTTCAGTGAGCAATTTGGACACTTCTAGATTAGAGATGGGACTAGATGTGAATCTGATTAGTGTTTCCTAAAAGTTAACTGCCTTTAGACCATTGTGATCAAAATTAGAAAAAGAAATATAGAATAATGAATCCTTTTGTTAAACATTCTATTTTCTTGATCTCTCAGAGCTTATGAAATAACTATCAACAATAAATCTACACAAGAAAACAATTCATGAAAGAACTGCAAACTATTTATGTCTATATTGACTCAACTGGGTTAATGCTCTTTCCTTTCACCCACCATATATTTTCCATAAAAAACAAAAAGTACAATTATTCACATCTTCTGGTCTTGCTCTACCTCAATCCTCAGTAAATTTTATTAATCATTAAGACTCTCACACTCAATAATTAACTTAGTAAGTATGAACCTATTAGTCATACAGTCAGATGAAATTTAATCTAATATTTCCCTGTTTTCAACAATTCTTCAATGGTTATGGGAAGACAGCTTTAACATAGTTAAAGTCTTCAAGAGAGAAACAAATGTTTTGTTTTTCAAACATAGTTGTTGATTTTTAAACTTCCCTTCAGGCTCTGGAAACCTTAACCACCTTTAAAACCTAGAAATAATTCCTATATCTGAAGTCCCTATGTATGTAACAGGAGAAAAGGGAGACTTGGAAAGGAGTAAGTAACACCATAAATTCCTGATGTGACAAAGAGCTGGCTATTAACATATCTAAGTGTTTATCACTCCTTAAAGAATACATATCAAGAAGTACTTCTGCAGTGTTGAGTAGCAGATTTTTTTAAATGTGCAAAATACAGGGGGCAAAATTGCCATGTAAATAAAATATTTTTCCTCATTTATTTATTTAAAAAATATCTACTGGGTCCGGCCTAGTGGTGCAGTGGTTAAGTTCACACACTCCGCTTCAGCAGCCCAGGGTTCGCCGGCTTGGATCCCCAGTGTGGGGATCCCCGGCGTGGACCTACGCACCACTTATCAAGCTATGCTGTGGTGGACATCCCACATATATAGTAGAGGAAGATGGGCACAGATGTTAGCTCAGGGCCAGTCTTCTTCAGCAGAAAATAAAGAGGAGGATTGGCAGCAGATGTTAGCTCAGGGACAATCTTCCTCAAAAAGAAAAATTTACGGAGTACCTACTATATGCCTGACACCGTTCTAAGCACAAGACATACTGCAGTAAACAAAAACCAGACAAAAATTCCTACCTTATTTATTTTTATTTTTTATTTTTTTCTACCTTAATTTCTTCTCAAAACTTGGAAAGGTAAAATGCATTAAAAATAAAATAGAAATTATGGTTACCAACAATTTAATAAACTGCAAAATTTCATTACTTAAAGTTACTAATTGCTAGCCAGAAAATAAATTTTGGACTAAATTTTGTATTTCTATTAATATGGAAAAGAGTAAATTGAGAAAAATAATTATGGCCATGAGATAAATAGGAAATGCTTAGCTTTCTTCAAAAAAATTCTGGCATTTTCAGATCATCTGATTAATATTGATTTAGAAAGAAACAAAATATTAATATTAAATTAACACATTATACCTCTCTCTATATATATATTTGTACAAGCATAGGAAAGAAGTGAAAAAAATACATAAAACATTGTTTCCAGCAGCTCCCTCTGCAGGGTGGGTGGAGTGCAATGAGCCAGACAGAGGGATGGGCTTGCCTTTTTTATACTATACAATTAGTGAACATGGAGTCTCAGTGATTTTTACGCTGCTGTGTTTTATGGTACTTGTCAAATAAAAAAGATAGAGAGAGGCTGATGTGGATGAAATCTGTAAAATAAAATAATAAGATAGACTATATAAAAACCCAGAATTTTCCAATTGTGGATAATAAAACAATTATGGCCTAAAAATCAAAAGATATTGCAAGAAAATGGCTGTAAAATTAAGTGAGCTTAATGACTCACCAAAGGTAAAGAGACAAGTAGAGATAGTCTACTAGAAACACACAAGCAGGCAGAAAAGAAACTCATTTCAGTCTCAAATGTGTAACAAGTGGCCCTGGTCTAACGGCTCAGATAAAGTTGTCAGGATGCCTGGGTTTCTTGTCACTAAGCATTGGTAAGCTAGTAATTTCTTTGAGGTTTGGATAAATGTAAATTGAGGTTTAACATCACTTATGGTCCTAATTGGGGAGGTTTCAGTTTAATTTAGGAAAGGTCATCGGAAATGTGACTTTGAGGGAAGTGAACAAAGATGACAACGACGACTATCGATCTTTCACAATTTTAAATTTTTCTTTTTAGTCTGAGATAAATTCAAGCTCTCAGCCATACTTAATGAACATGATTACTCAGAGGACTTGATACATTTCAAAAAGTGATTATTTCTATTATTACTCTACACTTGTCAACAGCATATTTTAAAAATCATCTGGTAAACCATTCACTTCCTGGCAAGTACACAGTAGAGGTAATGAGAGGTTAGATAAAGCAAATATAGTAGCATTCAACAACCATCTCCTTCAATGTAAAAAAAAGAGAGAAAATAAAATTGTATTACTATTATTATTATTATTATTATTATTATCATTACTATCATTAGTTTGTTACAGTGAAGTCTGGTAAGACCTCTGTATATCATGTTGGTCATTTCATCTTTCAAAATTTCAGGTTTTTAGGAGCTGGCCCTGTGGTCTAGTGGTTAAGTTCAGCAGACTCTGCTTCAGCAGCCCAGGTTCAGATCCCTGGTGCATACCTACACCACTCATCAGCTATGCCGTGGCAGCGACCCACATACAAAATAGAGCAAGAGTAGCAGAGATGTTAGCTTAGGGTGAATCTTCCTCAAAAAAACAAACAAAAAACAAATTAAAAAAATTTCAGGTTTTTAATATAGCACATTACCTGAAATGTTTATCCTGCTCTCCAGACCTGATACTTGCAATTCGGTCGTTGGGAAAGGCTATCAGTGCATCCTTCATTGCCTTTTTACTTGAGCGATGATCGTGAATGTGTGTCATGGCTGACTGAAGCACTGCGACAGGTAAACAGTCCTTGTATTTTGCCAAGTCTTTGATGACAAACTGTCCCGTAGGATTACTGACCAAAGGGGATATACCTTTTATAGAATTGGATATTAGGTTTAAAAATGGCTTTTTGAATTTCAGCTCTCCAAATAATATCCATGAACTAATACACTAGGCCAGTGGTTCTAACTTAAAGTGAAATCCTTAAACACATTCAGAAAATGCAAATAACTCATTTAACAAATGGATCTACACAAAACAATTTAGCAAAATAATGCATGCATAAAAAATAAAACATAGTAACTTGAAGGAGTGGGTTGGCCCAATGAAACAAGTTTTTATAGGTTAAAGAGGGTTGAATATTAGCAATTTCACATGGTTCGATGTATAAAAGATAACTCAGGACTAGACGAAACAGCAGCAACAGGAAAATCCATGAAATGGTCAAAACCAGTTTATATTATAGACTCAAACAAAAAAGTAGAAGAATAAAACATAAAAACCATTAAAATTTTTAATAAATTTTATAGATCACTAAACCATTGCTATTCAAAGTGTGATCCTCAAAACGGCAGCATCAGCATCTATGGGGAACGTGTTAGAAATGCAAATCTTTGGGCTCCAACAAAGACCTACTTAATAACCAATGCTAGGATGCAGGCCAGTGCTATCTCTTTGAACAGGCCTTCTAGGTAATTATGATCCATTCAAAAGGTAAGAACAACTACATTAGACCACATTTGATATATATAGCTAAGCAATTAGTATATTAATATAATCCTATATTAACCTAAAAACAAAAAGGTAAGCCTCCACAAGAGCTTACCAGGATTAATTTTCATCACAACTTTCTTAGTGGAAGGTTTGCAGACACTGTTGAAATGTAAATATATTTGATGAAAAGGTTTCATCGATGACTTCAAATTTTCATCCGCTACTAAGCCAATAATTTCTAGCAATTGCTTCACTTTAAAGACTCCAACTTGATGTGGAATGAATGAACATGTCACATTCTAAAAAAAGAAGAAAAGTAACCAATTGCTATAGGCTGAAATGTTTCTGAACCGTCAAAACGCATATGTTTAAACCTAATGCCCAATGTGATGGAATTAGGAGATGGGGTCTTTGGGAGGTGATTAGGTCATGAGAATGGAGACCTCCTGAATGGAATTAGTGCTGTTATAAAAGAGGCCCCACAGAGCTCCTTAGCTCCTTCCACCATGTGAGATACAATGAGAAATGTCCAACCAGAAAGAGGGCCCATATCCAACCATGCTGGCATCCGAATCTGGGACTTCCAGCCTCCAGAACTGTGGGAAATAAATTTCCGTTGTTTACAAATTATGCAGTCTATGGTATTTTGTTATAGCAACCCAAAGGGGTTAAGAAAACAATACTGAACTGTTAGGAAAAAATAAAAAGCAAATCCAAAAATATTGTGTATAAAAATTTTAAGGAAAGCTAGTTCATCATGGTGATATGAAAGGCTTTAAAAATATCACACACAGTATTTTAAGATATACATTATTGGAAATTTATGTAAGAAAAAATTAAGAATAATGGCACTTAAGCGCTTTCAGAATGGCAGATTAAGGACCTCGAAAAATTTACTCCTCTACACACAGAAAGAGAAAACTAGGAAAATTTTCCAAATCAACTTTTCAGATATTTGAAAATTACCTAAAAGCTTGCAAAAATCCACCAAGTATTTATTTAAGAAAAAATGGCTGAATCTGTGAGTGAATAACAGGCTTTGTGGCGTTTTTACTCGCTGCAATCCCTTCCTCCTATTCCCAGCTTTGAGCCCTCCTTGAAAGACAACAGCATTGCAACTATGGTAGCTGTGAAAACTATTAGCCTAGCAGCAGCCAGTGAGGGAGAAGAATGGGTTTGAAGCTCCCCCAAAGCCCCATCCCCAGAGAACTGTCCCTATTTGCCCTGTCCGGAAGCTAGCTGAAAAGTCTATTATGAGGGCATGTCTTTAACTGACCTGATTCAGAGCTCACTCTGTGTAAACAACTCCTGCTGGTCCCCTCCCTCCCTACCCCGCAAAAATAAAACACAGTGGCAATTGCTGAACATTACAACCTGAGATAACATGACCATTTAAGGCTAATAAGAGACTAAACAAAAAAAAGAAAGAAAGAAAAAGAAAACAAATGCAAAATATTCAGAGCGTATTTGAAGAGCACTGACATGTTCTTGGGAATCTAGATTGCCACACACATGTGAGGATATTGTACATGCCCAGGAAGGTTTGAGAAAGTGCTAATCTGTCACCTCTGGTTGACTCTGAGACTCTGTACAAGGAGGAATCGAAGGCCAGAAAGAGTTGTAAACTAACTGACTCAGCACTGAAGACATGCCGCATCCAACACACTTACACAGAGGTACTTGGCAAAGGCTGTGAGACTTGATTCAAGGAATTTAAGGGAATCTCTGCCTAATCATTAGCTGACCACTAAATTAACTAGGCAGACACCTGATTGGTTGCACACAACAAAGCAAATAACCTTTACAGAATTAATCCAGAAAGTCACTAAACAAACAAAACAACAACAACAAACAGCAATGACAATAAATCCTGGGGGAGATTTGATTTCCAGAGTTGACAAATTATATTATTTAGAATGCCCAGCTTTCAACAAAAAATTATGGGACATCCAAAGATATAGGAAATTATGGCCAATACACAGGAAAGATGCAGTAAATAGAAGCTGCCCCTGAGGAAACCCAAATGTTGAACTCACTGGACAAAGAGAATAAGTCAATGATTATAAATATGTTTAAAGGACAAAAGGAAAACTTGTCTAGAGAATTAAAGGAAGTATGAGAACATCTCCTCACAAATAGAGAATATCAATAAAGTACAGAAATTGTTAAAAAGAACAAAGAGAAGGAAATATGGGAAACTTGCAAATACATGGAAATGAAACAATACACTCCTAAGTGACCAATGGGTCAAAGAAGAAATCTCAGGGGAAATTAGAGAATACTCTGAGATAAAGGAAAACTAAAACACAACATACCAAAACTTATGGAATTCAGCAAAAGCACTGATTAGAAGTAAATTTACAGCTGTGAACACCTATATTAGAAAAAGACAGAGGCCTTTAATCAGTAACCTAAACTTCCACCTGACAAAATAGAAAAAAGGAGAGCAAAGTACACCCAAAGCAAGCAGAAGGAAAGGAATAATAAATATAAGAGCTGTAACAGATGAAATAGAGAATAGAAAACAATAGAGAAAATCAACAAACCTGAAACTACGTCTTTGATATGATCGACAATATAGGAAAAATCTTTAGCGCGACTCGCTAAGCCAAAAATAAGAGAAGACTAAATTTACTAAAATCAGAAATAAAAGAGAAGACATCACTTTACATCAATAAAAAGGAGTATGAGGGGCTATGATGAACAATTGTATGCCAACAAATTAGATAAGCTAGATGATATGGACAAATTCCTAGAAAGATGCCAACTGTGGAAATTGATTCTAGAAGAGAGAGAAAATCTGAAAAGTCCTAGGATAACAAGAGACCGAATTAGGAATTTTAAAACTTCTGACAAAGAAAATCCCACAATCGGAAGGCTTTGATGGCAAATTTTACTGAACATTTAAAGAAGAATTAGCACCAATTCTTCACAAACTATTCCAAAAATTAAAGTGGAGAGAACACTTTCCAATTCATTCTATGACACCAGTTTTACTCTAATGTTAAAACCAAAGACATGTAAGAAAAGAGAACTACAGACTAATGTCTCTTATGAATATATATGCAAAACTTCTCAACTAAATACTATCAAATTGAATCCAGCAACACATACAAAGGATTATTCACTATGTACAACTGTGATTTATCCCAGGTTTATCTAAATATGTATTTATTTATCTAAATATCAATCAATGTAGTACACCATCTTAATAAAATAAAGGACAAAAACCACATTATCATTTTAATAGACACAGAGAAAGTATTTGAGAAAATACAATACATTTTCACAATAAAAACACCAAAAACACTTGGAACAGAAGAGAACTTCAAGTTTATAAAGGCAATCTATGAAACACCCACAGCTAACATCACACCTAATGGTGAAAGACTAAACGCTTTCCCCTTAGATTAGGAACAAGACGAAACATCCTCTCTTGTCACTTCCATTTAATACCATGATGGACGTTCTAGCCAAGGCAATCAGGTAAGAAAAAAAGAAACAAAATCCATCCGGGTTAGAAAAGAAAATGTAAAATGATCTCTATTCATGGATAACATGATTTTATATCCCAAAGAATCCACTAAAAACTATCAGAACTAATAAATGAGTTCAAGGTTGCAGGATACAAGGTCAACGTACAAAAATCAATTTCATTTCTATACACTGGCAATGAAGCATCCAAAAATTAATTTAAGAATACAGTTTCATTTACATAGCATCAAAAAGAATGGAATACTTAGGAATAAATTTTTTAAAAGAATTGCAGGAATTGTACACTGAAAACTGCAAAACCCCATTGAAAAGAATTTAAGATATAAAATAAATGGAAAGATATCCTATTTTCATGAATTGTAAGACTTAATATTGTTAAGATGGCAATACTCCCAAATAGATTTACAGATTCAACACAATTCCTATCAAAATCCCAGCTGCTGGGGTTTTTTTGGCAGAAATTGGTAAGCCAATTCTAAAATTATATGGATTTTCAAGGATCCCAAAATGGTCAAAAATATTCCTTCAAAAGAGCAAATTTGGAGGATTCACATTTTTCAATTTCAAAAATTACTACAATGTTCATCAGTACATTGTGATACTGGCATAAAGATAAACATGCATAAACAGAATAGAACTGTGAGCCCAGAAACAAACTCTTACATTTACGGTCAATTGATTTTTCAATGAGTCTGCCAAGATCCTGGGATAACTGGACGTCTATATGTAAAAGAATGAATTTGGACCTCTAAATAACACCATAAACAAAAACTTAAATGTATGACCTAAAATTCCTAGGGGAAAATATAGGAGTAAATCTTAATGACCTCAGATAGTCTATGACTACTTCAATATGATATGAAAAGCACAAGAGACACAAGAAAAAAATAGATAAACTGGACTTAATCAAAATTTAAAACTTTGTACTTCAAAGGACACTAGCAGGAAAGGGAGAAGATAACCCACAAAATGGGAGAAAATATTTGCAATTTATATATGCAATAAGGGACTTGTATCCAGAATACATAAAGAACTCTTGCAGTTCAACAACAAAAGGACAAATATCCCAATTAAAAATGGCTAAAGGATATTGTAGTAGTTTCCCACTGTTGTGATAATGAATTATGAACAACTTTGTGGGCTAAAACAACTCAAATTTCTTATCTTATACTTCTGTAGGTCAGAAGTCTGACTCAAGTCTCAATGGACTAAAATTAAGATTTTAGCAAGACTATATTAATTTCTGGAGGCTCTAGTTGAGAACCCATTTCATTACCTTTTCCAACCTTCTAGAGGCCATCACATTCTTTGGCTTATCACCCTCCCCTTCCATCTTCAAAGCCAACAGTGGATGTTCAAGTCTTTCTCACATCACATCACTCTGATAGTGACACTTTTTCTGCCTCCTATTTCCATTTTTAAGGACCCTTGTGATTATATTGGGCCAACTCAGATAACCTAGGCTAATCTCCCTATTTAAGGTCAGCTGATTATCAACATTAATCCCAATTAAAACCTGAATTCTCATTTGCTAGGAAACATCACATATTCACAAATTCCAGAAATCATGATAGGGACATTTTTAGGTGGCCATTATTCTGCCTATCATAGACATGAATAAACATTTCTCCAAAGAAGATACACAAACGCACAATAAGCACATGAAAAGACATTCATCATCATTAGTCACTGGAGAAATGTAAACGAAAACCACAATGACATGCCACCTTGCATCCCCTAGGATGCAAACTATAAAACTGCTAGAAGAAAACATTGGGAAAACACTTCCTGACACTAGTCTTAGTGACAAATTTTTGGAAAAGACTTCAAAAGCACAGACAACAAAAGTAAAAATAGACAAGTGAGATTGCATCAAACCAAAAAGCTTCTGCACAGCAAAGGAAACAATCAACACAGTGAAGAAACATCTTATGGAATGGGAGAAAATATTTGTGAACCATATATCTACTAAGGGATTAATATCCAAAATATATAAGGAACTCCTACAGCTCAACAGCAA
This sequence comes from Equus quagga, assembly GCF_021613505.1. Lineage (NCBI taxonomy): Eukaryota > Metazoa > Chordata > Mammalia > Perissodactyla > Equidae > Equus > Equus quagga. Next base: position 93,847,450 of record NC_060276.1, read on the forward strand.
ACAAACTAATAATCAGATTAAAAAATGGGCAAAGGACCTGAATAGACATTTCTCTAAAGAAGACATAGAAATGGCCAACAGGTACATGAAAAGGTACTCAACATCACTAATCACCAGGGAAATGTGAATCAAAACCTCAATGAGATATCACTTCAGATCTGGTGTAATGGCAATTATCAAAAAGACAAAAGATAACAAGTACTGGCGAGGATGTGGAGAAAAGGGAACCCCTTGTTTACTGTTGGTGGGAGTGTAAGTTGATACAGCAATTAGGGAAAATAGCATGGAGGTTCCTCAAAAAACTGGAACTATCACATGATCCAAAAATTAGAAATAGAACTACCATATGATCCAGCAGTCTCACTTCTGGGTACATATCCAAAGGAAATGAAACCAGTATCTCCAAGAGATATTTACACTCCCATGTTCGTTGCAGCATTATTTGCAATAGGCAAGAGTCAAAAACAATCTAGGGGATGGCCCTGTGGCTGAGTGGTTAAGTTCTCACACTTTGCTTTGGCAGCCCAGGGTTTCATTGGTTTGGATCCTGGGCGCAGACCTAGCGCCGCTCATCAAACCATGCTGAGGCGGTGTCCCACACAGAGGAACTAGAAGAACCTACAAATAGGATATACTACTGTGTACTGGAGGGTTTTGACGAGAAAAAAAAAAGGAGAGGAAGATTGGCAACAGATGTTAGCTCAAGGTCAATCTTCCTCAAAAAAAAAAATCTAAATGTTCATCAATGGGTGAATGGATAAACAAAATATGGCATGTGTTTATATATATAGACGCAATGGAGTATTATTTGTTCTTAGAAAAGAAGTAAATCCTGTCATTTGCAACAGCTCAGATGAACCTAGAGGACATTATGCTAAGTGAAATAAGCCAGACACAGAAAGACAAATGCTACATAATCTCACTTATATGTGGAATCTAAAATAGTCAAACTAATAGAAGGAAAGAGCAGAATGGTGGTTGCCAGGAGGAAATAGGAAGATGTTAGTCAAAGGGTACAAAATTTTAGTTATACAAGATGACTAAATTCTGGAGATTCAATGCACAGCATCGTGACTATAGTTAACTATATTGTATGCTTGAAATTTGCTAAGAGGGTAAATCTTAGGTGTTCTCACCATTAAAAACAAATCATAACCATGTAAGGTGATGAATATATTAATTAGCTTGATTGTGGTGATCATTTCACAATGTACACATATATCAAAACATCAAGTTGTACACCTTAAATATATACAATTCCTATTGGTTAATTATACCTCAATAAAGCTGAGGGGGAAAAATAGAATATTGAGAATAAAATTGGGGAAGTGTAGGGCAAATATAAACTGTTTATTTACTGCCACATCCCTTCAGAGCACTTTGATCTGTATTAAAATTTCTGAAGTTTCTTTTTGTTTTATTATACACTTTGTTTCTATAGTAGGAAACACATACATATATACACGCATACATACATACAAAAGCCTGTCCATACAAAAACTTATACATGAATATTTATAGCAGCCATTATTCATAATAGCCAAAAGGTGGAAACAACTCAAACACCCTCAAGTGATGAATGGGTAAACAAAAGATAGTATATCCATATGTTGGCGCCCAGGGTAGGCCACCCCAAAATATCCCACAATAGCATATTGATTATTTTAAATTCAAGTTACTTGAGAAGCAAAAAGGCATTCAGACCCTCCTGTCTGTGTTCCCCTGAAAGCAGGAAATAAATCTCCTGTGTGGAAAGTGCTCTCCCCACATCCTTATCACCAGAGCTAGGAATTCAGGGCTGAGAAGCCTGCGTAAACAAGCCTTGCTAATTTACTACCTCAAGCCTAAACTCTGCTTAAATTCCTCACTATTTATGTACCTCAAATCTAAGTTTCTTTGTCCTGTCAATTCTTCACAAATTTATTGTTTCTTTGTGTAAAGGTCTATATACTGCCTGCTTTGTTCACTCTCTGAGCATCATTTCTTTATGCTCTCTACTACATACATAGTAAACTGGGTTTTCTCCTGTTAATCTGGCCTTGTGTCAATTTTATTATTAGTCTGGCCATAAGAACAAAAGAAGGGAAGAAAAGGGATTTTCCCATGCCCTGACACATACAATGGAATATAATTTGGCCATAAAAAGGAATGAGGTACTGACACATACTCCAACATTGATGAATCTTGAAAATATTATGCTAAATCAAAGAAACCAGACACAAAGTCCACAATTATGATTATATTTATATGCAATGTCAAGAACAGGGAAATTCATAGAAATAGAAAATGGATTAGTGTTTGCTAGCTGCTGAGGAATAGGGAGCAGAGGGTGAGACAGATAATGGACGTGGTGTTTCTTTGTGGGGTGATGAGAATGTTGTGGAATTAGTGCTGATGACTGCACAACTCTGTGAAAATACTAAATACCACCAAACTGTGTACTTGAGATGTGTGAATTTTACGCTATGTGAATTATACTTCAATAAAGCTGGTATTGAAAAAACAGAATAATCTTACCACACTTCTAAGCAGTCAAAGACTATTTGACCAGCCTGTGGAAGTCAAACATCTCCAGTGTCCCCCGACATTTCCTACATTCACTTTTTATAATTCAAAACTTACTAGGGCTAGAGAAATCCAGAAATGCAGAGGGTTAAAAATTGTATTAGGAACTCAGCTATCACATACATTTTGAAAGATGTGCATGCTACTGGAGAAAATGAATTGAATTGGTAGGTTTAAGAGACTTGAAGTAAAGGAAGTCTAGGAAGTGATTAAAAGTTTCTGCATGATGTGGTTAACTCCTGTTATTTTATGAAGACTGATTAAATCTATCCAAACTTGAGGGGAGTTGTCATTCTAATGAAGCAGGAAGAGTTATAAATACGAGCTGCATGCATTTAAACATGTAAACAAGAGTTCTTGACTGCAATTAGGAGCAAGCTTCCATTGATAACTTTACGAACCATATCACTATGCACTGGAGAAAAGATGAAGAACCTGAGGTGAAACTGAAAGCATTCATGTTGGCTACTGTTTAGAGCAAGGCTTGGCAAATTCTTTCCACAAATTGCCAGACAGTAAATATTTCAGGCCTTATGGGCCATACAACTCTCTCACAACTATTCAACTCGGCCTTTGTAGCATGTATGGGGGATGAGAGTTTGCCACCCCAAAATGCTTCTCTCTGGAATGATTATTTTTGGGAACAAAAGACTCAGGAAGAAACTCTGACCTTCCCTCTAACTGCCTAAAAGATTCAAGATAGAATGCCTGTCCCAGGAAGGATCCATCACCATAGAAAACTCTAGGTGTAATAGATAGGAAGGCACTAGCAAGTCCATTTTTATCCAAGTTCTCTCTCCAGTCTCACTGTCTATGATGGCCCATCAAACATCTGTTTACCAAACATTTGCTTTTCCATCTCCATGTAAATTAGCTTCCTCCCCTTTGAAGTCCTAACCACTACCCACAACACCCTCCTTTGTCTTTAGCTGAAAATGGTATTTAAGGTGGTGGCTTTGGCCATTTTGGCAAGGTACTCAATTTTACGTGTCACTAAACTTTGTTTTTCCCCTGTTAATCTGTCTCATGTCAATTTCATTCTTAGACCAGCCAGCGGGACCTAGAGGGTAGAGGAATAGTTCTTCCTCCCCTACATGTGCAAGCAGCCACAGACAATAGGCGAACAAATAAGAATGGCTATGTTCCAATAACAGTTTAAAAAAAAAAGGCAGGGGCCAGCCTGGTGGTGCAGTGGTTAAGTGCGCACGCTCGCTTCGGCGGCCGGGGGTTCGCTGGTTCGGATCCCAGATGCAGACATGCTGTGGCAGGCATCCCACATATAAAGTGGAGGAAGATGGGCACGGATGTTAGTTCAGGGCCAGTCTTCCTCAGCAAAAAGAGGAGGATTGGCAGCAGTTAGCTCAGGGCTAATCTTCCTCAAAAAAAAACAAAAGGCAGCAAGCCAGATTTGGCCTGTGGACTATAGTCAGCCAACTCCTGGTTTAGAGGATCTGGGAAAGAGTTATCCGAGTAGAGAGAAAGAGAAAACCAGCCCCTGACATCCAGAAGCTGGCCTTCTGCATCCAGAAGGGATGCCTCTGGGCTCAAGTTTTCTGCTCTGCACCAGCAGTAGGAGGCCTAGGCCAGTTAACTATTGTCAGTTTCAAATTTGAAAATTCCACTCAACCTTCAAGGTCTGGCTCATATGTTACTGTCACTATCAGATGAAGCCCTTTCCACCTGGCTGGAAGTAAACACACTGTGCTCTGAGTTTGCATATCACTTTGTTACAGATCTCAACATATTTTGCATTCTTCTTAAACCCTACCTATTTGTATCTACATCTTACACTTCAGTAATGCATTAAAAAACTCTCACCAGGCAGAGCGTTCGGGGGAAGGAGGCAGCATCGCTGTCTGCACCAACCAGGCCACGCACGTGCTGCCCTGAGCGGAGGTGCTGGGTGGTGTGGGCTGCATCCTGGCCCGGCTCCTGTTGCATCCACGCCACCTTAGCGCTCTGCTTGCCGGGAGCGGGGCTCATCTTGGGAGCGGGAATGTGTCTGCAGCCCGCCTGCTGCCTGGGCCACAAGACACAAAGCCCACTAGCCATGCTGCGCAACGAGATGGTGGGGCGTGTCCCTGCTAGGCCAGCTGCTGGGCTTGTACAAATCCACCCAGGACTACAAGCACCTCTGCCAAGACCTGAGCCTATGGCCAGGACCTGTCATCCTCCTTGCACTCAAACAGCTCCCACCCACCTGATGCTGGCCCCCACTACCCACCCGAGGCTGGCCTATCTGATGACAAACCCTTGATGCCAGCCTGCCTGAGGACCAGGCACCCATCACCAGGTCCCAGAATCACAATGCCTATGACCAGTGGCGGCAGGGCACCTTCCACATCAGCCTCTGAAGAGCTGGGGGGATGGGGAAGGCATGCACCTCTCAGCAAGTACTCAGACCATAGTGCCTGGTTTGCCCCATACCACCTCATCTCACAGAGGGGCAAGGCCTGAACCCCTCAGAGGGAAAACTGCCAACCACCTCTCCTGTCTTGGGTTAGCGAGCACTGGAGTGGGCACCTGAGCTACAGCCCCTGCCCATGGCATTGGACCTCCACTTCCATATGTGTGCACCCCCAGCTTGGCCAACCTTCAATCTGGGAGTAGGGCCTGAAGCATCTGGCACTCCCCCTGGCATCTCTGGGCTTGGGAGGAGTGCCTGCCTCTCATCTCCTTTTCACTTTTTGCTGCTTTTGGCAGCTGCTGGCTCAAGGGCATCCCACCTCTGGTCCCTGGGTTCCACTGCCCTATACAAGGACTCCAGGACCCATTCCTGCACCCACTCATGGCTGGGAGGGCCAAAGCTCTGTGCTGGATATTTACGTTCAAGGGCCAGCCTCCTGGGCTGGTAGATAAATAAACACTCTCTGAGAAGAAAAAAAAAATTCTTAGAATATGTAACTATGTGTCGCACTTCTTTATATTCGCTCTAGTGTCAAATGCTTTTCCTGCCACATGAAAGGCATTTAAATAATTACAGATACTACATGAGTGCCAACACAAAAGTATTCATAAGAAGGCCACAGAAGAGACACAATTTATTAAAATGTAGTTTTTAAGCCTCTGCATGGCATTTTAGCAAACCTTAAATGATTTCAAGCATTTGAAAGCATATAATAATTGTCTTACCTGGCTACATCCTTCATCAATCCTGCCCCTTTTAGGATCAATTTTAAAATTTGCAGTTTTCTGGAAGTGGTATGTCACAGGGAGTGCTTTGGATTGATTTTGCATAATACACTGAATCTCCGAACATTCACCCATGAAACAAGGTGCAAAATTTAGGACCCTTCCTGTATCAAACTGTAATAAGACAGGAAGTCCTGAGCCTGTCAGCGCTAATTCCAGTTTCTGACATCGATCACCTGTAAAAGCAATAATAGCTTTTTAACATAAAAAGTGTTTTGGGAATCCAGAATATATTTGCTCAGTCCAAATAGTGTCGTCTGAAAGAACTGATGAGACATGAGTAGCTCATTCAGTCTTTCATTCAACAAAATTATTCATTGCCTTCTTAGTGCAAGTACTCTTCCAGGCCTTGGGGATACAGCAGTGAATAAAACAGACATTCCTGTTCTCATGGACTTCATTCTAGTGAGGTGACATTAATAATAAAATAAATAAACATTACATTTCAGAGAGGATAAGTGCTATGGGGAAAGGAAACATAGGGTAAACGGGAGCAGAATTTGCCACCCCAAAATATGCCTCTTTGGCACGACGATTATTTTAGGCTGATTATTATTTTTTCTGTTTCGTAAAAATAAGAATTTTTTTTTTTTCCTTTTTCTCCCCAAAGCCCCCCGGTACATAGTTGTGTATTCTTCGTTGTGGGTTCCTCTAGTTGTGGCATGTGGGATGCTGCCTCAGCGTGGTCTGACGAGCAGTGCCATGTCCGCGCCCAGGATTCGAACCGACGAAACACTGGGCTGCCTGCAGCGGAGCGCGCGAACTTAACCACTCGGCCACGGGGCCAGCCCCTAGGCTGATTATTTTTAAGAAACAGGAGACACAGGAAAAGCCTGAAAACCTAGTAGAAGTTACCCTTTTATAAGATACATTTACATTTATAAGGGAACTCTCCATTTCTAAGGGTGTCTCCCTCTCTGTACCAGGAAGAAAAGGATGACTAAATCTCTAGAAAGTCTTATCAATGGAGAAGGCAAAGACAAATCTGCATAACAACCACGCCCTTGCTTACTGTGCTTTTCCTGACAACCTCACATAACTAGCTTTCCAACATCTTCTTTTGTCTTTAGCTGGAGATGATATTTAAGATGGTGGCTTGGGCCATGTGGGGGAGTTGCTCAGTTTTCTTGGGCATCTCTCATATATACAGGAAGTATATGTGTTATTAAACTTGTTTTTCTCCTGTTAATCTGTCTTATTACAGGGGATCTCAGCCAAGAACCTAGAAGGGTAGAGGAAAAATTATTTCTCCTCCTCTACAAGGGTAAGACAGAACACAATGTCTTGGGACTGCTCTTTTATATGGAGAGGGTCAAAAAGGTCTCTCTGATAGAGAAACATTTGAGCAAAATATAATGGAACTCTGGAAGAAAACCATGTGAAAATCCAGGAAAAAGTGTATTCTAGGCAGACATAACAGCAAGTACAAAGGTTCTAAGGCAGGAATTTGTTTGGCATGTTCCAAAAAACCTAAGGAACCAAATACTACTGGGTAAGAGTAGAAGAAGCATGGTGAAAAATGGTCATCTTTAAGACACATTTTTGAGGGTAGAGTTAAAATTTGCTGGATTGGATGTAGAATAGGAAATTGAACACATGATAAATGTTGATGCTAAGGTTTTTGGCCTGAGCAACTGAAATGATGGCATTGCCATTTCTTGAGACAGGAAAGACTGAAGGAGGGACAGGTTATGGGAAAAGCAGGAGTTTTTGAACATGTGAAGTCTGAGATGCCTGGTAGATATCCAAGTGGAAATGTCTACTACGTTACTTAATGTACTTACAAGCTTAGAGTGAAGATAAAGGAGAAAGGATTGGAGGTTTGAGGCAAGAAGAGAAGGTGTGTATATGAATCTCAGACTGTGAGAAAGTGAATGAATGGGGGAATGCAGCAGAAATGTCGAACATCATAAAGGACCCACTTGGGGTTAGTGATTAGAGATTAAAAAGTGAAACCTCCCAGAAGGATTTTGTGTTTTTCTCCAGCACAATTAGCTTCGCAGGTGCAGACTCAGAGGAGGCTGAGAGTTGAATTTAATCTCTATAGTGGCCAGCCACTATAGAGATGGGCCAAGAGATTTAAGTGCACATGGAAAAAGGTGATTAAAATAACGGACAATGGAATAAACGCTGGGCAATAACATAAACATGAAGTTTTGGAGATACTAGAAAGAAGGTAGGAACTATGAGTTGTAGCTCTAATTGAATGAAAAAATAGTTTTGCAGAGAGATCAATGTAACTAGAATTTAAAAAAACGAGTTTCTATTTCTTCACTGATGCTCTTACTAGCCAATCCTAGACTCTAAATTACCTATAAGGCCAACCTAACATCGCCATCTCTAGCCATTCAAAAGTAGATTAACTTGCAAACCTCAAACAAATGTTCTGTCTATGACTAGCACACAGAGCTCAATATCACAAACCATGACATAAATAATAACAAAGCAATCAATTTCTGCCCTTAGGAACATAGTTCAACCACGCTCAATGATATCACTCATACTGACATGCAAATCTTCTAGACACTTGACTTGCCATGGCTCATCTTTCCAGATTTTATCCCTCATCTCCTTATATCTTTATTTTCTCTTTTATCTGTCTTGCTAAACTGGACTCCAAGTCTTGTTCCATATTCCTCATTGTAGCCCATCTAATATTACCCAAGAATGTAAAAGTGGACTGCATCTTGACATGTGGCCTGCAAAGCCTACGCACTTATTAATACCTTATAACAGGATATTGGACTCAATTTACTAGAGCTCTAGGTCTTGCTCTTTGACTGTTACTGTGAGTAGATTCTAAGACAGCTGAAGGTTTGATGGAGATGGAATGGTCATCTGTTCCCATATGGATCTCTAAGAGAAAATCTAGGCTTAAATAGGAAAAGAAGTCACATTTTTTTGTTTTCTTTTTCATTCCTTAAACTCTAGATCATCACGTTTATCTGATGTCATTTTAAAATAATAAAGTCACCTAAATTCTAACTTGGAAAATTATTATGTAAATGATTCTGAGGTTGACTTCTTTCTTAACATGCCACAGAATACTTTTTAAAGTCTCTTCAATGTTTGCATTTTTGTTCTATTCAGTAATTACATAGTTTTGATTAAATATTGATGTCCAAACTTTTAAACAATTTAAACTGCTATGCATTTGATGATTATGTTCATTTTGCACTTACTTTTGATGGTTTTATTGATATCATCTCTCAAAAAGCCATCTTTACTTCCTACGGACTCAAATCTCAAAAAGACAGCATAGTCTTGCCTGTGTGAAGGATCACTATTCTTTTTACCATCAACGATTAGCCTGTAAAGAATTACAATCAATTATTTTTAAAGCAAGGATGATACACTTTATTACTGCTCAAAAGGGAATATCAACTCAATCCTTAAATCTATGCCAGTAGATAAAAGTTCAGGAATTAAAATATAACTGTGATGCACTTTCCAAAATTACTCCATAGACTTGCCAGAAGAATGGCATGAAACGTAAAGATCCAAAGAATGAGTTCATGACAATATTTGCAAGACAAGCGCAATTTAAATACACCAAGTTGTCAAGGTCCAACTCCAATGCCACTTTCTATGTAGAGGATTTTCTTTCCAGGCAGAGCTCATTGCCAGCAAAGGACTCTGTTCAGTTCTCCGTAATAGTCCTTCTTACCCCTGAGTGTAATTGCAAACCTGTTACATATCTGTCTCCTGTGGACTAAGCACATACTGCTAGCCACATTCTGGTTAGAGGGGAACAAGTAATTTGGAGAACAACAGCCAAATCTTATCAGAGGAGAAAAGGAGAGGAAAGATGGGAAGAGGGGATGCAGGACCAAAGACAGAGACGCACTATATCACAGGCCTGGCACTAGCTATCTTTACTTGCCTTACCTAGAGGTCAGCTTTTTTAGCAGTGGATACTCAAATATTCACACAAAAGGCTGATGTGAAATATTACATAAGAAGGCAAACAGCATGTTGAGAACACATTTAAGTAAGACTTCAAATCATACTCATACCTATGAATTTATGGTAGACTCTCAAATAAAGTTCACATGCTGCCATGAAAAAGAATATTTAGAATTTCAAAGATGGTATATTAAAAAGAGTCTTACAGATTGACCAAAGAAATTTCCTGTATGAAGGTATGATTAACAAGGCAATTATAGATTATACAAATAGAACAATTACTTGATTTGTTACCCTCTTTAAATTAAAACATAACTCAGTCTTCAACAGACAAGGTGTATCACCAATTGTCCCTGTGCCACACAGAAAAGTACATTAAGCATTGCTTTCTCACAAACAAGGGTAAACATGCTTACAATTTGATCAGTTATTGCCACACAGTGCAACCTATCAAGTGTAGCTGAAATTGCTACTATATTCAAAATAGCATTTCCAAATATATTTTCAAATTAAATAACCAAATCAAGTTCATGGAATGGAAAAACACACACTGGCAAAAGTCCTAAAAGTCAGTATGAATTTCAGCAAGCAAGTGTGGTTGATCCCAGCGCTGCTATAGACTTAATATTCATGATAGTCAGCAAGCATTTTGCCCTGGCAGGAGCACTGCATCTTCTTTGGAAGCACCTAGAACATACTGCATGCCACTGCCATCACTAGACTATTTCCACAGGGACAACAAGGTCTTGGTTGTACAGATTGCTTTGGGGCCACAATCAACAACCCAAAACTTCCACTTCCACCACCCCATTTCCACAAGGTCTGGGGAGATTTTTAACTTAACATGAAGTATTTAAAATCATATTTTTAAATATTGAAAATAATATTAACCATGTTACAAATATTTACAGCCATAATGAGAAAAATCCAATTGGTGCCTTCTGACAAGTTTTACTATTAAAATCAATCTGATGACTGTATGGTTAATATACTTTCCATTAATAAGTAACATCACAATGGAATTAATTTTTGCTTACTTTGGGCTGAAACAAAACGTAATTATAGCCTTTTGATAAGGTAGTAATCTCCCTTCATTGGGAACACAGGAGATAAAAGTTGCAACATCTATTTTCTTTATTTTCCTTAAGTAGGTGAGATTATTTAAAACAACATCTGTTCTTTGCTGAATATTTGTACCCTATAAAATCAGAAATAAAAGAGTATTAAGGCAAAACACAAACAAAATAAAATATTTTAAGAGGAGGTCATAAAATATTGAAATTTCAGAGTCTAGAAGATAGAGAATATGTATGTCTTTAAAGTAACATACATAAATTTGATTAAGGCACATTATAAAAGTTAAAAAAACTACTGAAAAACTGGTGAGAACAAAAATTATATATATCTAGCTGCATGTTAAAAAAATTATAAAAATTAAAGTTTCCTAGTTATTAGTTCAAAACAATCTGTTTCAAAACATAATAACTGATCTTCCCCTTTTACACTATTTACTTACCAATTCTTCTCCAACTGAATCATCTTGTATTATGGCCACCCAATTTATGGGTTCTGGGCTATTATTGTATAGAAGTGCACGTTCGATTTTTGATGCTCCGAAGAAAACAGAACCAAAGTGTATGCATTCCAGCTTTTCGTCACTACTCATGTTTAACAATTCAATAATCTGCTCAACCACATGAGCTTTGACACTCAAAAGTATGTTTGGGCGGTCTTGCAAACTCACTCTACAAGATAATGAATCACACATATATATTTTAATTAAAATTCTATATACTTTATTTTTCTCCTGGATATTTGGATAAACAGAAATTTTATAAAATCACATTATAATTCAAATTCAAAGGCCTAAGAGCAGTTCTTGTCACATACATGCCAGAGACTGTCATGTCCTTCTGTCTGTCTGAATCTGTAGAATGGCATATATGCAACCTAATTCACTGTCTCCAGGAAACAACAAAGTTGGAAAACAATCACACAAATTGACCCCAAAAAGAATTTATTGGTATGTCCATATCACCAATTTTGTAAATACTAGAGTTAGATGGGATGATTTATACGGTCACATCTAGTTCTAGAATTCTGAGCTGCTTTTCTAACTCATCCCACTCCCCCAAAGTCCAACAGCCAACCTCACCCTCATCCTAATAAGCTAATTCCATGCAAAGTAAAGAATCTCAGCAAAACCCCACTTCTTTGCTGAAACGAATATCCCACCAGAAAACTTCACTTCCCAGACTAATTTCAATTTCCTTTTGAAACTCTCTCCCTAACACACACACACACACACACACACACACACACACACACATATTTACCCTTCCCTGGCATAAATGCAATCCTTTTGAATCTCACCCCATCAGATACCACAAATAACTTACCACTCCACAACTATCACCTAAGTTCTCATCTTACACCATATTGCTGTCACATTGGGCATTGTTGATACCATCTCTTTACACGTCTCCTCCTTTAGCTTCCCAGACATCATCCTTTCCTGGTTTTCCTTCTGATTCATTCAGACTCTACCTTCTCATTCTTCTAAGACTTGGATATTTTGTAAACTCCACGAATAAGGATTTCTGTCCTACTCTTTCATACTCTGTTCTTCCTAAAGGTATTTTCAACACTTCCATTATTCATCTACAATTTATACAGACAACCCTCAAACCAATATACTTAGCCCAACTTTTTCCTGGGACTCAAGTAAATCTAGTAGGTTCTAACTAGCTCCACAGGATTCTGCAAAGCAAATCAATTCCAACATGTCAAAACTGAACTCGGGATCTTCTCCCAGAAACCCATCCCTCCTCACACCTTTGCCATTCCACAACCAGTCACTAAATCCGGTCAAATCCATCTCCACAACATGTCTCCAATCTGCACACTTCTCTCCATACCCCCAATCTGTACCTTAGCTCAGGCCTTTATCATTTCTCTTCTGCTATAGTTTCTGGTCGGGCTGACCACTTCACATCTGTACTCCCTGATTTGTTTTGCACACTGCTATTGCCATGCCCTTTGTAAAACGCAAACTAATCAAGACACTCCCATCTTAAAACCTTCCTGAGATCGCACAGCCTTCACAATAAAACCTATGCTCCTATAAGGGCTCATAACTGTTTCTCAAACATTTTTTTGGCTGTGACCTTCAGTAAGAAATGTATTTTACATTGCAGTGTAGGATATCTACATACACACACACACTTGAAACAAGTTTTACAAAACAACATTTACCCTTACTATGTGAGATGCATTCTGATATTTTGTATTTCATTGTTTTGATACTGGTGGTGATGCATTATAGTGACTGCACATCCTACTAATGAACTGAGACACACAGCACAAAAAAACCCTGTCCTATGAGGTCTTTTTCTGGACTCTGCACCATTCTGTTTTTCTGTTCTCATCTTGCATCACTCCTTACCTCCATCTCTTTGCCTCTACAGTCTCAGATCTCTCAGTGTGTTACACTGTCTATTCACTTCTAGGATTTCAAGTCTTCCACTTGCTCTGAATGAAATCACTCCTCTAATCCACTCCCACCACCAGTGCCCACCTCCCCTACACACACACACACACACCCCAAATTACACCACTGCTCTTTGCTTCATTGATGCCTACTCTCGAATAAGTGTTTGGTTCAACTATCACCTCCTGAGTGAAGCCCTTTCCTGATCCACTCCCTCACTCCTACAAAATCTAAACTAGGAGCTCCTATTATGTGTACTCATAAGCCATCCTCTGGTTCTTCCCAGTTTTGAGTCCCTAGTGCTTGGCAAATAGTAGAGACTCAATGAATGAGTGCTCACTGAAAGAACAAAGAAGCTAACATGCATTCAAAGACAATAGGCATACCTGAAAAGTGAAATAGCAAAGTACTAAGTACTATATTAGAATTAGGAACCATAGCATACACTCACATTGCCACTTCATTTACAATTCTGGGCTGGTCTGCACAGAAATCCACTTTAACAACCACTGATGACTTAGGTTCCACAACACCATCAGTTGGAAAAATGACAATGGGTAATTGACCCTGGTATTCCGTTTTAAATATACCTAAGGAGAACAAGAGCAAATGGTTTACATCTGAATCCTTACAATGCTACATTCACACTCTTAGTAAGGGATGGACACACATTACAGAGTATATGGTCTACTGTGGACCAAGAATCACAGCTTTGATTGTAAGTCGTCTCTGGGATTACTCAACAAAGGTGAACATAGTGTTAGGACTCAACTCTCATCAATAGCTAAAAGAAACTGTCTGCTTACTGTGTCCCGACATACATGCTAAGAACTTCGCATACGTGATTCTATTTAAACCTCATAAAAATTCTATGATATAGGTTCAATCATTACCTCTATTTTATAAATAAGGAAACAGACACTTAGAAAGGTTGAATAACTTGTGCAGAGACACACAACTATTGTGATAGTTTAGATTGTTATTCTCAATTCTTCACCCTTATCTACATCCTTACCTTTATCCTATTATGAACAAAGTATGTTTTCCTACCCCTTGACTTTGAACTTAATCATACGATTTGCTTTGGCCAATAGCATGTGGGTGGAAATGACATGCTATTGAACATCCAACTCCAGATGTTCTCTTGTACTTCTCCTATGGAAAGTGCTTCTCTTGAGTAGCTGCTGTCCCTTTGGCCTATGCCCCAGAATGAGCAAGTGTGGGGCAGAGCCACGAGGTGACTCACAAACCTGCTCTGCGGTTACAGAATAGCCCCAGTTGCCTCACCTTGAAGCAGGGCCACCCAGTTGAGCCCAGCTTAGATCAGTCAATTCCACCCAATCTACACAAAAGTGAACAATTAAAACATAATTGCCTCTTTAAGATACAGAGTTGTGGGGTGGGTTGTTACATAGCAAGAGTTGACTACTACAGTTAGTAACTAACTAACACAACTGGAATTTTCACTTGGATGTTTCTGACCATGGGGCTCACACTTATAGCTACTGCCACTTCTCAGTTCACACAGGAAAAGGGCAAAAGAAATGGGTTTCTAGAATCAAATAGCATATGGGAAGGAGTTTACAAAAACTTCTTATTCTGAAAGCAGAAATGGTTCAAAATTTATGGTAATATCTGGTATCTATGTTAGAGCATGCAATCCTTGAGATCAGATACTATCTCTTTTTCATCTCTGTGATCCTGACACCCCACACAGTGCCTAGCACCAAGCAGTGCTCAAAATATGCCCAACAAATGGACGTAGCCAGTCATAAGTTTCTTTAATATCATTATACAATATTAACATAAATGAGTACACTGCTGACATAAACAACTTTGCAAATTCCTAACTCATCAGTTTTAAATCACATTTGATGACATTTTCAAAAATTCTTCATTTAACTTATGAGAATAAAATACTAGCATAATAAAGGTACTGAAAACATAAAATGAGAATAAAACTTTTTTAAGTACAGAGATGACCTGATAGAAAAGGCGCACAAACTCACAGTAACAAAATTTGTTAATCTAATCATTTTTAGAGAAGCGTTAATGATATAATATTTAAGGTTTATTTTTTCTGTCATAAAATAAAAGAAGAATCTGTAAAATGTTATCCATTTCAAATAAATAAGGATTACTGACTCACTTCTTCAGAAAAGGAAAACTATATAAGTCCAGTTAAGGCTGAGTCAGCGAAATGGTTCCTATGTTGTAACCACTTATGCAATTTGTCAAAAGAGCTTAAGTGAATGTTTCAAAAGCTTATTCAGGAACAACCCAAAAACCAAAAAACATTGTTCAATCTTCTAAATATATTAAAACAGTGGGTACACAAACATTACTGTCTTATATAACTTTAATACTATTAGCAATAATGAGATATTTGACTGTTTCATTTTTTAATTGCTAACAATAGTAGCAAGGACATCATCCAGAGAAGGGTGGCATTGAAGGAAGGATGTTACAAATGAAATTTATGTCATCAAATTTTCATTTCTGTTTTGATATGACACTGGCTAACGTGTGGAAAATGAACTAGAAGGAGATAAGAGGAGACTTCAGAGAAATAATTTAGGTTGGTGTAATTACTAGGCAAGAGAAGATGATGGCCCGTTGCACAGAAGTGACAATAGGACAGAGAAAAGTGGGATTATTGACATAATTAGGAAGTGAATAGACAGGATTTAATAATTGACTGAGTAAGGCAGTAGGTGGTGAAAAAGACAGAGGTGTCAAGGATTTTGCCAAGTTTCTGACTTGCCCAAATACATGGTGGTGACATTTAATGAAAAAGAGAAAAAAAGTTTTGAGGAGAAACCAAGGAGTTTAGTTTTGGACGTGTTAAGTTTTGAGAAGACTAAAGGAAATGCAAAGTATTGTACAGGCCTCAGTGAAGTAACAGGAATGGAAGTGATTGCCTGGGAGAGCACGTTGACTGAGGAAACATGAGGGTCCACGACAAATCCTAAGGAACAGTCACATTTAATGTACCAAAAAAAGGAGCGGCAGTCCATAAAAGAGAATTGGAGAGGAGGGAGAAAAAGAATAATTCTACATCAATAGTGAACATTTATTGAATACTTAATGTTTGTCGGAGTGTCCGCTAAGCATTTTATTAATCATTACCACAATTATAGCAGGCAAGCACTAGGTTTATCTCTAACATATAAGTGAGGCAATGGGTATTCAGGAAGAGTAAATCCCTTGCCTGGGGCCTCCCGGCCAGCAAATGTTGTAACCAAGATTTAGGCCCTGGAAGACCCCACTCCCGGACCTGAGCTATTAACCACTATTTTATGTAGGAGAGTGAAGGGTCATAGAAACCAATACTTATTTTTTTCCATGAAGATGGCAGTGGCCATCCATGTCAAATGTTGCTAATAAGCCATGTAAAATAAACACTTAGACTTGCCCACTGATGAGACTTAGGAGAGCACGTGAGATGTGAGGGTACCCACAGCTGCGGGTAAGATGAAGGGTCCTTTGCACAAACTTGTATGTGTTTTGAATCTGAGCGCTGCTCTACCTTCTCTAGAGAAGCAGCTTAGACAGTTGGGCGGCAAAGTATACATTGTTACCTTGCCTTTACTCCTCCAAAACACTTTTAGAAACTATCTTATTAAGTAGATTTTTGTGTAAAAGTATTTATAAGATCAAGCCAGGACAGTCCGTAGTTTTATAGGATGCTACTAAAAATCAAGTCATGTACCCCAGGCCATTGTTATTTCCTATGTATGCTTTTTGTTTGTTTGTTTTGTTTTAAGTTTCCTTGGGTCTAAGCACACCAAAGATGCACCAGTCTCCACATCTCTTCAAAGAACTAAGTTCTGAAGATTCTTCAGAATGCTCATATAGGATTAAACAGGTTACTTCTGAGTTCATTGAAAGCTTAATGGTTCTTTACTGAAACTCTGAGAGATGGCTGAACCAAAGCAAGTAAACAAATGTTTATTGAATGCCTGCTATATGCTCAGCATTGTATTATGCATGAAAAGTATATTGAGATTTCATGACATTAGTTTCCAAGAAAACAAAACTGAAAACAAAAAGTATGCACTGAGAATAAGTAGCGGGTGCTTCTTTGCGTAGTTGGGGAGAATCCTGAGGCCCACTCCTGGGGTTGGTCTGAGTTAGCAAATTTCATGGGTTACAGATGATGCCAGGTTTTTCTAGACAATGAAGTAGAGAGAAGATGCTGACGATGAGGAGAAGGGGGATAGTGGGCATTAAGAGCTAGAAAAAGGTCATTTGTCTTGGGCAAAATAACCCAAATAAACCCAAAGAATGATGAGTTCTAAGGTAGCTGTTCAAACATAGCAATGGTGTGTGAAGATCACACTAGAGACTCGAAAGGCTGTTCTACAGCATAACGCTGTAGTAGAAAACGTTCACTCAAATATTCAAGGATACTGACGCGAAGAGGGAAATGATTGCAATTCAAGGCATGCTAAAATAATGTTTTCTCAATCTTCAAAGACAAAAACTGAGAAAAAACAGAAACAAACTCATAGATACAAAGAACTGGTGGTCGTCAGAGGTGAGGGGGTGGATGGATGGGAAAAACAGGTGAAGGGGCTTAAGAGGTACAAACTTCCAGTTATAAAATAAGTCACGGGGTGTAATATACAGCACAGGGAATATAGTCAGTAAAACTGTAATAACTTTGTACGGTGACAGATGGTTACTAGACTTGTCGTGGTGATCATTTCATATTGTATATAAATGTTGAATCACTATGTTGTACACCTGAAACTAACATAATATTGTATGGCAACTATACTTCAATTTAAAAAACCTGAGAAACAATAAAATCATAAAAGAGACATGGAGTTCACCAGCTCACAAAAGGACTAATATTAGAGACTTTGTAAAGACTAAACCATGTCTTTTTAAAATGAAAAGACAGGCACTCCTTTGCACAGTCGGGTGTAAACTTAAGAAACATTCTTATAAAGGGTGAGAAAATAAAATGTATTCAACGACATTTGACTAAATCCATGGATGGTTACTCCATAATGGGCTATTAAAATAAAACATCATGAAGTTGTTACATAAACTTGGGGGTCTACAAAACCAAAGATAACAACCTCAGTGACACTACCAGAGAGACAAAATAAAGCTGTATAAATCACGAATCTGCCGAGGGTGGCTTTTTAATTTCCTCTTAAGTATATAAATTTGTAAACATTTGATCTTTGACTCTAAAACTATAAAATATTTGTCACATAAAATCCTTTTCTTAAATTTTATTAAAATCGTCTTTGGTTGCTGAATCTATTTTCTACATAAGTGTTTTTCTTCATGCAAATACATTGTTATTCTCATGAATATTTATATATTGTGTTTGTAGGTAATAAGGACTTTATGACACTTTACAGACACTTGCTATTGTGAATATAAAACATACTATCAGGGGCTGGTCCCACAGCCAAATGGTTGGGTTCACACGCTCTGATTTGGTGACCCAGGGTTTTGCCAGTTCAGCTCCTCAGTGTGGACCTAGCACTGCTCATCAAGCCCTGCTGAGGCGGCGTCCCACATAGTAGAACTACAAGGACCTACAACTAGAATATACAACTATGTACTAAGGGACTTTGGGGAAAAGAAGAAGGAAAAAAAGACTGGCAACAGATGTTAGCTCAGGGCCAATCTTAAAAAAAAACAAAACATACTATCGATTTTGGCAAGGGTTGAAAAGATAATACCATTCATATCTAAGAATGAAGGACAAAGACAATACTAAAAAAATGTGTTTCACTGATAACAAACTGTTCAGTTTGTAAGGTAATAGTAATTAACATTTCACAGTACTTGATTATAATTTACCAATTGTAGTTTTCACTACAAATACTATGCACACACAAAATTAAATACAATACTAAATTAATACAATAAAAAATTAATACAATACTAAAAGCCAATGTGGGTTATTTTTCCTAAAAATGTATGGACCCAGGTCTGAGGCTTAATTTTATTTATTTTATTAAATAAAATAATATTAAATATTCAACTAAAACTAAAACCATATATTTTTTTACTTATAAAGAGCTTTTATATGTAATAAAACTGTCTAATTTGGTGAGATTTTAGAATAAAGCGAGGATATCATCACAGCTTTGAAGGATTTTGAATGGACAACATTAAGAGAGATTTTAGGAAAGTAAAATAATACAAATAAAATTCTCTCAATTATATATCACTGCTCTAAAATATAACCAGAGAGTCTAAAGGACCATATAGCCCATAGTCACTCACCGTAAGAGACTTCATCCTTAACACTGGAGTCAGACCACAAGTGAGCCTAATATCCTACCATCCCACAGGCATCAGAAATTCAATCATTTATAAACCAAAGCATGGAGGCTGGCCCCGTGGCCAAGTGGTTAAGTTCGCGCACTCCACTTTGGTGGCCCAGGGTTTCACTGGTTCGGATGCTGGGCGTGGACATGGCACCGCTCATGAGGCCATGTTGAGGCGGCGTCCCACATAGCAGAACTAAAAGGACCTACAACTAGAATATACAACTATGTACTAGGGAGCTTTGGGGAGAAGAAAAAGAAAAAAAAAGAATATTGGCAACGGACGTTAGTTCAGGTGCCAATCTTAAAAAAAAAAGCATGGAAAGTGAAATGAGCAACATTTAATGAGGAACGATTATCAGTTTTGTTTGTTTATACCCCAGGAAGAACTCAGTAAAGGGACAGACTGCCTTCGTCTTAATAATTCCCACTGCCCATTCAAGCAGCCCCAGAGAACACCCTCTCTTGGTGTAAAACGGGTTCCGATTTAAGATCTGTTTTATGTACCCAACAAGCAGTCTCAGAAAGAAATGCTCTCCCTGTCTGGAACTAGTCCTCATCTCAGACTGGCAGAAATGCCAGTCTTGCCACCCAAGATGCTGACCATCCAGTCAGGAGAATGAAAGGATAAGTGATTTTATGCCTACTGTATACCATCAGTGAAGAGTGTTCATGAATATATACATACACACATGCCTTTATGGAAACTCTTAGGTCACAGTAAGAATCTCAAGAAATAATCCAGTCTGGAGAAGAGAGAAGCATTTACTCTTTCCACAAAAAGTTAGTAAGAGCCTTCTAGGGATGATCATGTAAATTCAAAGTTGAATATGATAGAGAAAAAGAACAAATATTTATTGAGTGCCTATGATAAGTCAAGTACCATATGACAACCTTAAATACATACGTAATCAACCACAGTACATTTTATTAGCCACAGTTTATAAATGAGGAATCTCAAGTTCAATAAAGATACCTGCCCCAGATCACACAGCTAGTAAGGCACTGTGCCCTAATTCTATCTCTGGATGGCTCTAAGGACTATATCACCTCCATGATGCCATCCTGCGTTCTATGCTCAGGGAGATCACCTCTCAGGGAGAGTCAGGCTGTGTTAATCAGAATCATAAGGAGACAGATTCACATTTCCTAAATTATTGCCTGTCAGTTTTTTACAGTCATCCTATGTAAAGGCCTTCAGTTTTGAGCTACTGCAAATGATAGACATCTTTTTTGGAGGGTGAATCAGAGAATCCATTAATTATACAAAGGATACATTTCAGATAGTATCAACTTCTTCCAAAAGTATAAGTTAATTTATATGACAGAAAGTATTACCTGGAACTCTACCATGGTTAATGATAATAATCTCTTTACAATATACTTTACTATTGGCAACCAATGTGCCAAAATTAACTTCTGACTCAATTTCCAATTGACAGGATGGAATCAACCTAGGGAGAAGAAAAAAAGACCACATAATGAATTTTAACATTTATAACCTCATGGTTACATTTATAGGGGGACATACATAGAAACTTTTAACTCAAAAGACAGTTCAGTTTCTTACAGGTCTACTGGTGGCATATTTGGCAGTAAAAGGAATTGTGAAATGAAGACCTGAAAACAAGATAGTGAGACATATTTTTAACAAAGAAATCAGGCTTTATGCATCTAAGTACATGGTATACCCTCCCAAATACTCACCTTGAGGTAAAATGTATCTCACTATTTTTGTTGCTCAAAACAAAAAGCAACATTCGTTGCTCAAAACACGCTCAATATTTTTGTTGCCCAAAACATATTTGCAACTCTGTTTTGGAATCTCCACCTAAGCCTATAATATATTCTTTTGACCCTCCACAGAAAGGGTGGAACTGATCTTAACCAAGTAAAGTAGTTTGGAGGACACCAAATCTGATGAAATGAAAGAAGGTGTGACACTATAAAATATCATTTGGGGTCTAAAACAAGGTCTAGGTACAAAAAGGTACAACTGATTTTTCACGTGTGTCTCTAATTTAAAGGGCTGACTATAGATATCGGTAGCATATGTTTTCATACATGTGTTAAAAATCCATATAATCCTATATACATGTCTTATACACATATTTTATGTTTGGATAATAATTTATAGTTAATAAAGCACCATTAAGTATATTATCCTTTTTAGATTTAAAAGGTAGGTAAATATTATTATGGCTCTTAATGTTAAACACGAAAAGTCAAAAACTTAAAAAGCCTAAATGACTTATCTAAGGAATTATCTGGATAGAACGTTGGTGAACTTAGTCTTGAATCCTTTTGTTAGACTTCAAATACACTACCCTTACAGACCTAACAATGATAATAACAGCACCAATAATAAATATAGTAATAACTGATCTTTGTTACCTCCTTAGGTTATGTGCCGGACACATGAATTAAGTAATTTACTCCACATTGCATTCAACCTCCAAAGTATAAATACATACACACAAAAATACATAAACAAGAATACTTGAACAAAACATTCGCAAATACTGCTTGATGCATTGGTGGTCAGGGCCTTCTTTCTGGGGTGTGTGTTTATATGTGAGTGTTTGTGTATTAGATAGGTACAGACATGCCAGAGATCAGGCAGGACTGACATATATATGCTGTATCTCCTAAGGAATACCCATGTTCTTCTCGTAAGGAGATTGTATTTTTGTGACAGGAAAAGGAAAGATCAATGACCTTACTAATAATTTCATTAAAAGAGTTTATAGTATCTAAAAGAGGAACTCATTACACAAAAATATAAGATGTGAAGCCAAACATTTTTTCAAACTATTTCGCTAGCTTGATGGAGAAAAGTGTCTTAAGAATAATTTCTTAAGAATCTTCTCTCTCACACACACACACACACACACACGCACATAAGTATACATACATGCACAGAAATATATATGGTTTACCCTAGTAGTAAGGGCTTCGTAATACAGTAATATATAAGTTTCTCTAGAGCTTTCCCTTTGGTTTCTCTTCCATCTGATTAAGAAAAGTATTTCCAGTAACATTTTACTTTTTATGTTAACAGAGAGTTTACATTAACAGAGAGTAGAATGGTGGTTATGAGGGGCTGGGAGGTGGGGGAATTGGGGAGACGTTGGTCAAAGGGTACAAACTTGCAGTTAGAAGATGACTAAGTTTTGGGGATCTACTGCACAGCTTTGTGATTATTGCTGATAATACTATATACGTGAAAGTTGCTAAGAGACCAGATCTTAAGTGTTCTCACCACAAAATGAGATGATAATTACGTGACGTGATAGAGGCGTTAGCTTAACACTACAGTGGTAATCACATTGCAATATATAAATGTATCAAATCAACCACCTGTACACCTTAAACTTGTACCATGTTATACGTCAATTTTATCTCAAATAAAAAAAGGGAAAAAAAGCTTTTAATTTAAAAATATCAAAAAGTAAGGGGCCGGCCCAGTGGCATAGTGGTTAAGTTCACACACTCCCCTTTGGCGGCCCGGGGTTTGTGGGTTTGGATCCTGGGCATCGACTTACACACCACTCATCAAACCATGCTGAGGTGGCATCCCATCTACAAAATAGAGGAAGACTGGCACAGATGTTAGCTCAGGGACAATCTTCCTCACCAAAAAGAAAAAAAATATGTATGGTAGAAACAAAATAGGATATGAGGTCAAGAAAAAAAATACATGCAATTGTTGAATATTTTTAAGCTATTTTAATAAAAATATCTGAAAACTAGTCTCCCATTTGTTTTATTTTTCTATTTATTTATGTTTTAGGAAGATTAGCCCCGAGCTTACCATTGCCAATCTTCCTCTTTTTGCTGAGGAAGACTGGCCCTGAGCTAACATCCGTGCCCATCTTCCTGTATTTTTTTATATGTGGGACGCCTACCACAGCATGGTTTTTGCCAAGTGGTGCCATGTCCGCACCCGGGATCTGAACCCACGAACCCCGGGCTGCCGAGTAGCAGATCATGCGAACTTAACTGCTGCGCCACCAGGCTGGCAACTCCCATGTGTTTTAAATACCACAATTTGCTAAAAGTTTGTCCTTTAAGTTCAGTTGTAAGAAAACCATAGACAGAACATGGCCCATTATTCAGGGAAAATACAGAATATTACTTTGACCCTTATTCTTATTTGAAGAGTGCTCAAAATGTCAGCATGAAATATGAAGAACACATACCCAATTAGAGGAATCTCTATTGTTTTATTTCCTATTGAAATAAGTAGTTGGTCAAAAGTGTCTTCATCTTTATCAGGATGATATTCCACTATAGCTGTCATCTGAAGTCCAGAAGCAAGTGCTTTATCCAGATTTGTCAAAAGCAGTTTGAACTTCAGTGGGAGAAAAAGAAATCAAATTACACATCTTAACTCCTAATAAGGAAATCATGTGAGCAATTGCAGTTAGGAGTGTACATTATTTCAAGAGATGTGTCAAGACACAGGCAATATTCCTGCCCTAAAGGCGAAGATTTAATGACCATATTTATGCCTATCAGATTCCAGATCCTTCAGATATGCTTTTAACAGCACACAAATTGAAACCGACACTGCAGTCAGTTGAAAAATATGTAAATGCTCATGGGCTCCTTTAGAAGTATGAAGCACTTAAATACAGAAAAAAGGAAGAACAATCTAATAAAAATGTTGCTCAATCATATATACATACATAACACATGCATGCATATATACATACATACAGCATTTTATATACTTTCTTTATGGGGATTCAGACTTCATAACTTGGAAGAAACATAAAAAAGGAATAGACCAAAGAGGAAAAACCACTTTTGTTCTTGTAAAACATTTGCTAGACTCCAGGGAAACATGAAGGGAGAAAGAGAAGAACTGCTAACTGTTGAGCACATAGGATAGGCCAAGCATTCTTCATCTATTATTTCACTTAGTATCTTTCTACAGGCCTGTAAGGCTGATATTAAGGCTCCCAGAATACAGATGAGGAAACTGGGACCTGTAGAGTATAATTAATATCTAAGGTCACTGTGGCAGTAAGGATTCAAAACACATCTGACTCTAAAACTTAAGCTCTTTCCCCACAACTAGAAATAGTCCCTCTCCTGAATATAGCATCCCTTTAAGGAAACACACAATATGTCCCTTGAAAATTAATAATATAAGCCAGGGACTAATTAAGTGTCATATGAGTGATGCAGACATAAGTATCATGACAATCCATGAGAGAACATGATTATCATGGGCTAGGAAGGAGTGCACTTGGTCTAGGCTTAGAGGATAGATGCAAAAGGTGGAGAAGAAGCAAGGAAGATGCTTCCTATGGGGGCAGAAATATCTCAGACACAAGCAGAGAAAACATAAGCAAAACAGTCTGTCAGCAGCCAGCTAATAAGCTAGCCTCCCTGGGCAAAGAGCTGCAATCAGTAACAATGGAGATCATGTTGAAATTAACTATTCAGGGCTTGTAAGGCCAGGATGAGTCTAAGCAGCGCTTTCCAGCAAGGAAGGATATAGAGCATGGAGAGAGTTGTTGATATCACTGGTACCAGGTCGTACTTCGAGCAAACAACGACTCTGATACCTTGTAACTACCACAGTCCAACTTTCAACCTCCCTGCAATTACAAAACAGAAAATGTAGGGGAGGAAGAATTACTCCTCTACCCTTCTATGTTCTGGCTGGTCTAAGGGTTAAACTGACATGAGACAGAATAACGAGAAAAACAGACAAAAGTTTAATAACGTATACATGGGAGAAACCCAGGAAAACCAAGTAACTCATCAAAATGCTGGAAGCCCTCACCTTAAATACTATGTCCAAAGAGCTAAAGACAAAAGAAGATGTTGGGAGTAATGGTTTGGCACTTCAAAGGGGAGGAATGCAGTTTACATGGAGATGGAAAAGCTAACGTTTGGTAAACAAATCTTTGCCATGCCTTGCAGAGACAATAGGGCAAGGAGGGGACTCTGATCTCTAGCCCATGCTGAGTCTTCCCCACCGCACTTAGCCCGTATCCTTTGTTGATATCTCTGGTGATAGCTCTGTTCCTGTTACAGGCCATTATCTAAATTCTTTTAGGCAGTTAAGGGGGAGGTAACAAGAAAAACTTTCTGAGTCTTTTGTTTCTTAAAAGTAATCAGCCTCATGTTAAAATAATCCTCATGTTAAAGAGACACATTTTGGGGTGGCAAATTTTGTTTTCCTTCAAAAACAAAGGGTAGATTATTCCCCACATAGGCCTTTCAGTGTTCGAGGTCCACATATCAGGTTTGACCATCTTCCTTTAAGGAAACTCTGTCTCGAAGAAGGGAAACTAGTGCTTCAGCAGCATGGCTTCTGGCCAAACCACAAGTAGCTGAGCACTCAGTGGTGTACAGAGGTGTGTAAGGCAAGCACCCCTACTCTTAGGAGCTTATGAACTGACCCTTCAGGGAAATCTAACATTTACCAGGAGTCATCTGGACAGAAGTCCAAACTATGAGGAATGCCTGTAAATGTAATTGGTATCCAGTAGAGAAGAAATAATTTGGAGATAATATGATAAGAGAAGACTTGTTAGAGAAAATGAGAATTCACATTGACCCTCAAAGATGGGTGGGATTTGGAAAGGGGTGATTCTTGCAGCGGGGGGAATGAAAATATGGGTCAAAACAAAAGGAAGCCATGGGAGTAAGAGGACAATTACGAGTAAGACGGACTTGACTGAACCAGAGGCTGCAGGAGTCAGCAAAACACTGAAAACATGGACTATGTCTCCTTTATTTTCTACCAGCAACCCACAGTAGATGGTATATAGCACTGCATATGGCACGTGGTAGGTACTCACTACACCGACAATCCAGGATCTTAAGCCGGGGTGGAAAACCAGGACTAGCGTGTGTTAGGAGAATCATTTTCTAAGTAATTATAACAGTGATGATGACAATGCTCTTTATGAAACACCTTGTTTTTCTTTTTTCATTTTTCCTTCAAGACAGTTAACACAGTTTTTCCTAATCTACCTCCTCCCTAATTCCCTTTATGCCTATGAAGGATCAGGAAAGCATAGCACTGTCTTGCAACAAAGAAGAGTTCACACTGATATTGGGCTCATGGCTTTGGCCTCTAACTAGTAGGCCTGTCTAGCCATTCTCTTGTCCATGTCAAGACCTGTGGTCTAAATAGTTTCCCTTCAGGGCCAGCCCCGTGGCCGAGTGGTTAAGTTCACACGCTCTGCTTCAGCAGCTCAGGGTTTCACTGGTTCAGATCATGGGTACGGACATGGCACCACTCATCAAACCACGCTGAGGTAGCATCCTACATGCCACAACTAGAAGGACCCACAACTAAAAATATACAACTATGTACCGGGGAGCTTTGGGGAGAAAAAGGAAAAATAAAATCTTTAAATCGTTTCCCTTTATAACTCTAGATGCAAATCAAAATAAAACTAATGATAAAAATCATCATTTTTCTTTTGACTGCATAAAAATCACCCATACAAGTGTCTGTCTCCTAGACATCCATAAAATAGTGTTTGCTCACATCTGGGATTTACTGCCAGCTTGAGTTTTAAAGGAAAGCATTTTCAGATATACATTCAATTGTTCCATAAATATGTAGTAAGGTAGTAAAATAATAAACTTTCCCCCTAATTTTACAGTATTTGGAGTAATCAGGTACTTTTTGATTTAAAGAATAAATAGTGTCTTGTGATGTACTATTTTATTACAAAATAAACACATTACCATTGTTAAAACATTTGTTGTTGTTAATGCCATGGATTCCCACTCCTAGCAACCCTGTATACAGCAGAGTGGAATCCTGCCAGGTTTTTTTGTGCACCATCCTCTCATTTTTCCAGTGCTATAATACTCTGCTGCTATCAGAGGGTTTTCGTGGCCAATTTTTTTGGAAGTGGGTGGCCAGGTTCTTCTTCCACATCTCAGTCTGGAAGCTCCCCTGAAACCTGTCCACCATGGGTGACTGTGCTGGTATTTGAAATACTGGTGACATAGCTTTCAACATCACAACAACATGCAGCCACCACCGACAGACAGGTGGCATGGTGCCCTGACCAGGAAAGGAACCGGGATCACTGCGGTGAGAGCACTTACGCACTAGACCACCAGGGCCAGCTTGTTAGAACTTGCAAATACAGGGGCCAGCCCAGGGGCGTAGTGGTTAAGTTTGGCGCGCTCTGCTTCGGCAGCCTGGGTTTGTGGGTTCGGATCCCAAGCGTGGACCTCCACCACCCATCAGTCACGCTGTGGTGGCGACCCACATATAAAGTGGAGGAAGATTGGCACAGATGTTAGCTCAAAGCTAATCTTCTTCAGCCAAAAAAAAGACCCAAAAAACCAAAAAGAAACTTGCAAATACAAAAACTAATAAAGCATGATTCCATTTATATGAAACTCAAGAGCAGGCAAAACTATTCTATGGTGTTAGAAATCAATACAGTGGTCCATGGGGTGATTACTCTGGGTACTGTAGGGAACCTTCTAAAATGCTGGAAATATTCTATGATCTGATCCAAGTGGTGGCTACATGAGTTTCTACATATCTATAAATTCATTAAGCTTTACTTTCAAGATTTGGGCACTTTAGGTAAATAGTACATCAAATTTTTAAAGTGTAAAAAGTAGAACATGAAAGTCCTTTTTCTCATTGCCCTCCTAATCAGTACTGTACATTTTTCTATGTTATCTACAAATATATGTAATTTTAACAAAAAATCCTAGACACCTTTCCATTTCTGTACATATAAGTCCAGCTGCATTCAACACTATTTATCATTAGGAACATCCCACAAAAAAATTGAGTTATCACTTACAAAACAAAAATTCTTATCACGTGTCCTACATCAAAAGTCTCTCTGATAACTGGTGATCACAGTAAACTAATATCCATGCATTCACACACACAATCGAAAATAACAGTGACATGGAGATGAAATTCTGTCATCTTTTAAATTAGAAGAAGGGGACAGCCTTTCAGAACATTTGGCTGGTGGTTAGACTCTACTGACTCCCTCATTAGTTTCTAAGTACTATGAGGGCAGGGTTATGTCCATCTTGCGTTCCTCACATCCACTGCCTATTATATAGTAGGTGCTCAACAAACGCTTGTTAAAATATGAGTAATAAACTTTTCCACTATCCTACAATATCTGGAGGAATCAGGCACTTTATGATTCAAAGGGTAGCTAGTGGAGAATTTTGTCATAATTCTACAGTATCACGAAGCATAGATTCGGGGCTGTTAAGAGGAGATAGATAAGGAATCCCCCTCCCTCCTTGCCAACCCCAGAATGAAGAGATTGGAAAGTTCTAGATCGTCTTTTCCCCACCCTGTCTCCCAACCCAAGCAAAAAGGAAAAAAAGGCGAGCATACGTATACACAGAGATACCTAAGTCACCGTTCTCCAAGTTCACTCCCGCCCCCACCCCGGCAGGAGCCAGGTGTCTACTCCTCGGGACAAACTGGGCACCCTGGTGGGGAGGGGTTCTCAGAGCCCCGACCCTCCTGAGGTCCTGAGGTCCTGAGGTCCTGCTCCGAGCACCCCTGGGTGTGTTACCTGTGGCTTGACTGGCTCCTGAAACCGGATCTTCTGGTTGCAACGGCCGAGATTGTGTACAGTAATTGGGAGGCGGTACACTCTCCCGGCCAGCGTGTCCAGAAACTTCACCTCCGACGGGGTCACCCGCAGCTGCATCTCCTTCGGAGTCTCCACGTCCCGGGGGACGAGGGAGCCCCTCTCGGTCTCCATGTCCGCCCTGTAAGTAGACTGCAAACCGCAGCGAACTTGACCGATTGAGGACTAGTGCGGACGCCGTCGCTAGGCAACCGCCAGACTCCGCGCGCGCCTCAAGCCCAGCCCGTATTGGCCCAGCCCGTATTGGCCCCGCCCAAGCTGCGCGAGTTGGCAACCCAAATAGAGGCGTCTGGCCAAAAGACCCGGGAATCACAGGTGTTATCAGAGTAACTGGAAAATGTTCTATGATAGCCCAAATCCCAGAGACATCTCACTTTGCCATGGCCTGGCGGGATTTTATTAAATTGGTACCTGAGCTACCAACTGTTGCCAATCTTTTTTTTTTTCCCTGCTTTATCTCCCCAAATCCCCCCTCCCCATAGTTGTATATCTTAGTTGCAGGTCCTTCTAGTTGTGGCATGTGGGACGCGGCCTCAACGTGGCCTAATGAGCGGTGCCACGTCCGCGCCCAGGATCCGAACCGGCGAAACCCGGGGCCGCCGCAGCGGAACGCGGGAACTTAACCACTTGGCCAGGGCCGGCCCCGAGCCTGGCAGGATTTTAAGATGGCATTGGCGGGGTGGGCATTTTCCCGGACCTCTCTTAAGACTAAGCTTAAAGAGCAGAGGAAGTGATGTGCCCCCGGGGTCTATTAAAGCAGTAAGATGTAACAGTAACGGAAGAATTCAGGAAGAATTCAATGGAAGCAGAGTCAGGGCCCCGGAGGCGTCCTGCTCAGTGCCCTTTAGGCTACATTTCTAAGAATGTAATAGGAGTCCCCTGGGTCTTTTGTTAAAATGCTAATTCTGTTTCAGTAGATCCGGGGCAGGGCTCAGGACCTGTATTTATAACAAAGTCCCAGGTGATTTCAGTGCTGCAGGTCCAGGGGTCACACATTGAGTACAGAGAGGCTGTAGGAACTTTGTTAACTACTCTAGGTGTAAGTTTCTTCATTTATGAAATCAAGGTGCCGCTCAGAAGACGGGGATCAAACACCTCCATAGGTAGATGAGCGCCTTTCCAACAGGCCCAGAGTCACACTGCCCAATCTCTACTCTCGCCTCATCCTTCATCTGCTGTGATGGTCTTAGGGTTTCAAAACATACTAGGTGAGTGGTATTCCCCTTCGTTAAATCTGGCTCTTATCATAACTTTATAACACGCTTCTTCTAGGACCTTTATTAATTTGGAGCTAAGCACTGCAGAAATAGCTTTTATTTTTGTTTCTTTTTTTAAAAAACTATATAGAATTCCCCACTTACATAAAATATATATATATATATATATATATAGTGCTTTTATTTCCTTCTTGACTCTGCCTAAGATCTTTCACTCTGGGGGGACTGGCCTTTCCATCTGCCGGCCAGTTACTCATCCATCAAAATCTAAATATCTTTATAAAACCTTTTCCACAACTGTTTTACAAGATTCCCACAGTACCAAGGTGATAAATAAGTTATTACTTCACTTTAAAGTTGCCCTAAATATAAAGAGAGGTTTTAAAATTTCTTGGAATTGTTGTTGTGAATAGTTGAAAATAGTAAAGTAGTGGTGTTGGTGATTATTATTTGCAGGTTCTTATGAATTGATGGATGAAAAGCATCTGCATCATGTCTCAAAATTATATAGTTTGGCTTAACAAGTAGATTTTTATACTAATCATTACTATGATACAAATGCGGTCCATATCCTTGAACCCCTATGCAGGGCAATTTTACCGTGCTGAAAGGACAACAGTGGCCAGAGGAACTTGACTAAACCAAGACCACTGTCCATACAAAGTCCTCTTGCAAAAATTAGAAACTCCAAAGAGGTCTCCAGATTGCCTACTGTCCGCTCTCAAGAAGACTGACCCAAGCCTGGACTTCTGTGTAGACCCT
Organism: Equus quagga; assembly: GCF_021613505.1. Classification (NCBI taxonomy): domain Eukaryota; kingdom Metazoa; phylum Chordata; class Mammalia; order Perissodactyla; family Equidae; genus Equus; species Equus quagga. The sequence continues at coordinate 93,878,519 of NC_060276.1, forward strand.
AAGGATATAGTGATACAAATCAAACGGATAATAATTTGGTGTCGCTGTTCTGTTGGTACTCTCATCAACTAAGGAAGGGTGTCACATAGCTCTCTGCAAGTTCACCAAGCCTAAAGCTCTATCCATTGCCCTTAGTAACTATAGTTAAGCCTACTTGATTTTTTGCCCACAATTTTATCTAGTCTAAATGAAAATTTTAGATGAAGTATTATAAAATCTGCATCACATGTTTACCTCCAAATTCTCTTGCCCCATTTCTACGAGCAAATAATGGCCATATAAAGGCATATTTTGGTGAATTATAAGCTGGTTTTGGCCAAAATTTTCAACTATGCATGATTATGTAGTTACTTTAAGGTTGGACAACTAACACATAATGATGAGATTTTACACAATAGTAATTCAAAAGATAAATAATACTTTATATATTCACTTTTTAATATTCTGAAGGCTTCAGGGAGAATAATGTTGAGTATGTATCATGAATGAAATGTGTGTGTTCATCTTTTGTTCAGATTCCAAGGCAGCATAGTTGCAGGACTTGTACGTAAAAATCAAAGTAGGCATTCTGACTGGAATAGTTTATATATTACAACTAAGGTTAAATTTTATTCCTTATTATAATGAATGATGAACTATACTGTTATGGAGACTTGGAGGTTAAGGAGAGACGTGCTAAGTGTCCACTGCAGACTTGCCATTCTTCTACTGTGAATTAATTTAAGAGAAAAATGTAACTATCTATTGACTATATATTTTGCCATGTGAACTAGAAATCAGAAGTCCTAATTCATACTTTGCTAGTGGAAACTCTAATGGTGGGTAGAGTTTCTGAACACCAAGGAAAGGATAACAATGAGGAAGTAAGCAAAATGAATTTTTGGATGTTTACTTCCAGACCTGTTTAAAGGACTGAAAAAGTTGGTAACAAAGGGAAAACAGTGGATATTATTTTGATGATTTTAAATATTCAAAAGTTCAAATAATTTTTTCAAAAAGCAGTCTGAATGCAGTCCAGGAAAATCTATCATAGTGGTTAGAGTACTACTTAGAAAGAGGAGCTACTGAAAGAGGATAAACGGACCTTCTCCAAGCAAAAGAGAATTAAGTGTGGTAATCAATGTGTTTGTAAAATAATTTGAAAGTGGTAGCATACAATGAAATTCACTAAGACTGCATATGATTAAAAGTTCTCTCAGATAATGAAAAGCCATGCCAATAAGAATAAATTGATGAGACTAATGCCTAGATGGAGGAGAACCGCATAAATTGGATAGCAGTAACAAACAGAAAAATAATCCATTATTTTCACAAGGCATATAGTGTATGACAGAAAGCCACCAACTGACCCAAGCCCAAGGATACAAGTTTCTCTATTGTTAGTAACAAGTGTGTCTTACTACATACAGACATTATTTCAGAGATTGCTAATTGTGCCCTGGTATCCATTTTCCCCTTCTTTCATGGTGGAATTTTTAGCTATGCATATGGCTGTACTAATTAAGACTGCATTTTCTACATTCTACAGCCTCCTTTGCTGCTGGATATGGCCATTCAAATAAGTTCTGAATATGAATGGAACTGACGTGTGCCACTGCTGAATTGTACCCTTAAAGTAGTTCCTGAAAATAATGGGAGATGTCTTCTCCTTCCTCTTACCCTGCTTTTCTGGCTCACTGTAAATATAGGAGTGGGCCATGTGATCACTTTAAGGTAGATACAGCAAGAAGATAGAAGCCTGGGCCCTGACAAAATTGCATGGCAAAGCCACCACCCAGCTGGGACTTTTGATTGAAAGGAGTAAAACTTAATCTTGTTTAATCCACTTTTGGTCCGACTCCCTTGAGAACAGCTGAACTTAATCAATACAGAGAGCACAGGGCAAGAACTCAAAAGGACGTGTTCCCGTGAAGGGGATCGGTCGCAATAACACCACTCTATTAGACTGAGCCTCATAACTCTTGGAAAACCTTGTTTCAGCCATCTGAAACTCCTGCCAACCCTTCCCACCTCCAAACTGCTGTGGTGACTCTGGCTTTGCCCCGCATGCTCACTGGGTACAAATACCTGGTGGCAGGTAATATCATCTTTGCTTTCTGAATAATTACAGGTTTCTGAGTGAAGCAATGAATTAAAAGTCAATTACCTCATATAATCTCTCTCAGCAGGACAGGCCTCACTTGCCACTAACAGGATAGTCACTTCTGCTTTATCTTACCCTCCTACAGGACCATCTCCCATCCTACCTGAAATGATGTTGGCGCTTATGGTCAAGCAATCTCGAGAAAGATTCAGCAGAGTTGGAGAAGGACATCTAAAAGAATCAAGGAGAAGACAAACAATCTAAAATATCACTACTTTCCAGTATGGAAATATGAAGGATTAGGAAAGAACTGGGCTAAATTTTATAATACTTAAATAAATGACCAGAATGAACACAAACTTTTCATGGACCCTAAAACTAAGGAGACCCTGGGAATTTCAAAAAGGTAGTTTTAGAACAGAGTTTCTCAACCTCAGCACTATTGAAATTTTGGGCCAGATAATTATGTTTTGTAGGATGATGTTCTATCTGTTGTAGGATGTTTAGCAGCCTCCCTGGTTTTTACCTACTAGATATCATTAACACACTCCCCTCTAAAATTGTGACAACCAAAATTATCTCCAGATATCACTATGTGTCCCCTGGGGGGAATTACTACTTTTCCCTCTTTTTTACACCACTGATAGCATACTCTCATGTCGTTCGCCTTCTGCTTATTTCACTCAACAATACACCTTGGAAGTCACATCGGTACATAAAGAGTCCTCTTTTTTTTTTTTTTTTTTTTTTTTACAGCAGAATAGTATTCCATTATGCACCTGAACAATAATTTATTGGACTGGTTCACTTCTGATGCACCCTGGATTGTTTCTACTCTTTTACTATTACAAATGGCTGTGATGAATATCATCATGCCTATCTTCTCTCACATGTGTGAGTATATCTATAGAACAATATAGAATTATTATAAGTAGAATTACTGGGTCACAAGCCTATGCACCTATAATTTTCAATAAGTGCTATCAAAGTGCTCTTCAGAGAGTTTGTATAATCATAGTCTGGCTAGTAATAAATGAGAGTACATGTTCCCCCATACCTAAGCTATTACAGTATGTGTAGTAGGCAGGATTTCTAAAATGTTCCCCTTAAAGATATCCTGTACTAACCCCCAGAACCTGTGAATATGATAATTTATCACTCCCATGATTCTGGAGAGTTATATAGCATTGCTGATCTTAAGAGGGGGAGAGTATCCAGATAGGCCTGACTAACACCAGCCCTTTTAGGTGAGCTTTCTCCAGCTTGTGGCAGAATGAAAAGTCAGAGATATTTATGAAGAATTTACTGCACCATGGCTGTTGTGAAGATGGAGGGATCCATACGAGGAGGAATGAATGACCTCAAGGGGCTGAGAGAGAAGTCCCTGACCAATGTTTAGTGAAGAATGGTGTTGGTTCAAAACCTTAGGAGTTCCCCAGGTAAAATTCAAAACTGGCCCCCCTACATGGAGGGCAAGAAGAGACTGGAGAAAGAGGCAGACCACTCCAGATTGGGAGGTGGCAGGCTTAATAAGAAAACTTACATACGAGGCCTGTCTTGGGCAGCTGCAAGACAAGTTGATCTCCGTGTCCACCCGCCAGAGTCTTCGAAGTTTATATAGAGGCCTTAACGGGTTTCAGTCACTTATACAGTCCAGACGGACTCAGTAACACATTACTCTCTCAAGACTGCATCCTTGAAGTGGCTCCTAGTACAGGAACAGTGGGCGGGACGTACATTTCAAGGACAGGGGAGGGCGCAAGGAAACTCTAATTGCCCAGGTTCAGCTTAAGGGTCAACCAGGGGTCACATCCTCTACAGTGACCTCCTCCGACAAATGAGCATCTCAGTTCTACAACTGCAAGGAACTGAATTCTGTTAATAACCAAAATGAGTTTGGAAGTGGATTCTTCCCCCAGATTCTCTCCTCCAGAAAGGAATGTAGCTCTGTTGGCACAGTGATTTTGATCTTTTGAATTTCTAAGCAGCGAATCCAGCCATGCAGTGCCCAGACTTCTGATGCAAGGAAACTGAGATAAATTTTTGTTGTTTTCAGTTGCTAAGTTTGTGGTGATTTGTTATGCAGCAATAGAAAATTAATAGGGTGTTATTAGTATTTAGATTTTTGTTACTGACTTGGGTAAGAAATGATATTTCCATGCAGTTTAATTTTTATTCTCTTATGTTGATGAAAATGAACATCTTTTCATTTATTTAAAAGTCATTTTTATTTCCGTTTTCTATATCATCTATTCATAGATGTTTTCTTGGAATGTTGATCTATTTCTTATCAATAGTGGAAGTGCCTTATATATTAAGGAAATTAGCTTTGCCTGTGATAAGATTTGTAAATATATGTGTATATCTATTTCTCTATTTTTGTTGGTTTTTTTTTACTTTTCTGATTGTGTTACTCAAATATATCATTATTTTGCTTTACAGTGGCAGGTTTTTAAAGAGTATTCTTATTTGTTCTAGAAAGGCCTTCCTTTAGCTAAGATGATACAAAAGTTCTTCTATGGTTTCTTCTAGTACTTTTACAGTTTTGTTTGCAACACTTATATCTTCTATCTGGTGAATAAATGAAAAGCAATAAGATATATTGGCATATATGAGGAAGCCGTTTGGTTTAAAACTAATTTGGCCTGACCTTGTTTTCCCAGAAAAGCCTGATGTGGCCTGTCAAGCATACACTGTACATCTGCTTTAAACATTTATAATGTCTCAAAGCCAAGAATGATGCCCTTAAAGATAGGGATGTTGCCTCCCCCCATATCAGTGTTTCTTTATAAATAAGCATTTCTTCCCAGAAACTAAGGATTAATGACCGACCTACTGTGCTCAACTCATGACCACTGACCTCCTGTGCTAGCAAAGCATCTCGTGACAGTAGTGAAAGAGATATTCCTGCCATCTTTGATGCATGTTCCTTGTTCTAAGACAGTATATAACGACTCTGTACACCCTGCTTCTTCAGAGTGCTTCCTTCTTTGGGGAAGGCTGCTCCCAAGCTGTAATCCTAAAAACTGGCTCATATCATAAACTTACCCCAGTTTCGATTTACAGACTGATTATGGATTATTTGCATCAACATATCCCTATGAAATTTATCCTGGTATAACAGCGAGATATCAATCCAAACAACCCACCAAAATCATCTATTGAATAATTTACAATAAGAATTTCAAAATATGGTCCCTCAAAGTTTTCTTTAGTGCTTACTTAGGTGCACTTAATAATTGGACATTAATTCTCTTGATAACACTTTCTATTATTTTTTCTCTGGGAATTTCTTGCTGAGATTCAATACTTCTGTCAAATACATTATCACTTTTGTATACTGGTTTACCTCTATTTTTCTCTTCCATTTGTATTTATAATTGCGTTTCTCTGTTATGATTTAATCTATCTAGGACATTGCTCCAAATTTATTATTATTATTATTAATTATTTTAATTATTTTTCATTCCGATTTTTTTCACAATTTCAACATGCCCTGCATTTTTGCCCTTTCTCTCTGTCCTACATTTTCAACTCCTTTTTTCTCATTTCTCCCTTTACTTTTATGCTTTTGCTGAAGTAAAAATTGCCATTTCTTTCTCTCCTTTAAGAGTTCAGTATTTGATTGGTGAACCACATAACACCAGTGTTCTAGATAGGACTGGTTTCATAGTACAGGCTTTGTATCAAATTTTACTGGGCTATAAGATATTGATGTCTATTGAGTTATAAAATGCCACCACCATCAAATCAGGACCTGATAAATGTGACTGGTTGATGGCTGAAATCAATGTGAAAAAAAGTTACTATTATGAAAGCTATTGTTTATCAAATGATTCAAGACACTTTCATTCCTCAATTCATTTATATCTCTATATGTACTTTATTTCCTGTTTGACCCCAGTGAATCCCAGAACCCCTTTGGTATTACTTATTTGATATAGAATAAAAATTCTGTTTCCAAAGGGCTTGTGAGACTGGCAAAATAAATGAGACAATTTAAAAACCCATTCTGTAACGGAAAGGCGGAAAAACCTGTAAAACAGGTAATGAAAAAAATCTTTTCAATTACAGATTCTAAAAGAAATATATACCTATGTATATATAATTTGATATATTCATTTTCAGTATGCTTTCCTTATCTATAAGTTTGTAAGTAGCTGACTTTTAATAAAGAGCAAGTCTTTAAAAAGACACTGATGTTTTGAAACTCAAGTGTGCCAGAAATTCCAGCAATTACAGCTTTCAGGGCAGACATGGGGAGGTGGAGGTGGGAAAAGGAAGCTTTGTTCCTGTTTAGTAGTTGGAGAAATTAACTTGTAGTGTATCCAATTCTGTTATACAAGTCAATGTTGGATAAACTGCCTTTTACAACCCTGTAAGCAGACAGCAGAAACTCTCTCCTCTGCCCTTCTCCATGAAGGAGCTTTGGAGAGTTTTCTTATTTGTCTCTTCCTCCTTGTCTCCCCAACCCTTCTTCTCCCCCTTCTTCTCCTTAGTTCTCTTTTTTTCAGCTTATCCTCAATACACTCTTGCAACCAGATTTACATGCAATTTCCACAAATGACAGACATTTCATTTATATCAATGAAATAAAAAAGAAATTCCGACACCTAGGATTTTCTTGATGTAATTGTGAAGGGATGCTATGCTACATGTTAAGTAGAACAATTTTAAATTTTCTGATAAGAAAGAGAAACGCCTTGGGTTCAGAAGCTTCAAAATTTAGTTCTCACTCAATTTCCAATGTTTAACAGAAATACATGTGTTTGTGTGCATGTGTTGCATATACATATGTACACACATAGAAGGAGAGAGAGAACAGGTGGTGGGGAGAAAGAGAGAGAGAGTTGAATTATCAACTCTCAAGAATATTTTTATTCAGAGTATCACACTTCAAAGTGACTTACAGATAGTATTTTCCATGTGTGCTATGATATGAAAACAGACTGGAGAGCACTGTTTGTAGGGAATTTCTGAACCAGTGAAATAGTCCTTCTTCAAACTGAGATGTTAATTCCTTTCTTTATTAATGGTGATTAGGTAGGCCTGCCCCTCCTAAACTGAAATTTTTTTCCCTATAATCCACCCTTTGCCTAAAAAATTTTGTTCATCCTTGGGAAATGTGCGTGTGTGTGGATTTGTGTCTGCTCTTACCCATGTATTTGATTAGAGGAGATAAAGATATTTGAGCAGTGTGTCTCAAAGTAGGGTCCATGAACACTTTGTTCCTGGTCCATGATAAGTACAGAAATTGAAAGGAAGAGTTTAGACACTAATAGCAATTCGATATTAGGCCTTATGCTCTCTCTCCTCATGATGAAGGAAAGCTTCTGACAAGACATTTAACAGGATTTGCCACAGGACATCATGTTCTGGACTGCTGATGTTCCACACATGGTTCCATTTAGAGCTGAATAAGCCAGATTTTTGAAAATTATTATTAATTGTTGTGACTGACCTGGTCACCCCATGAATGGGCCAAGCCACGCTCCATGGGAGAATGAGATGTCCTTAAACATTTATAATCCTAGTACAGAAGAGGAGGTGACTTCTGACAGCAGAAAGGGAAGAACTGACATCTTTCAGTGGGGCCAAAAAGTATATAGGCCTGGACTCCCAAGTGGGTGGGGCTGCCTAAAGAATCCCATGAGTAAGAACTGAGCCAGCACGTATGCGGAGGCCTGGTGCAATGAGAAGAGGTCAGGGTTTTGGGGCCCTAAACGTGGCCTCTTCAAGAAAACAGGAAAGCAATCTCCCCTCAAAATAAGCTTTCATAGTATCTAGTTAAAAATCATAGCCTGGATCTCCTTTGTGCCACTGGAAATTAATTCATCTGGAACTGAACTTCAGTCTTTATGTACTCATAGGGAGCTCATTCTAACTGGCAGCCATGCTGATTGGTCAGCGCCCTTGCTATACCAGAAGTTAGATATTCCAAATATTACCTATGGCAACGTTCCTCCTTAAGGTCTTAAGAGCAGGTACGTCACACACCAGCTCTTCTCTCTTGAAGAGTATCCTAAACCTTGACAAGAAGAGTGGAAGCAAGACCTTAGGAAAAGAAACTGCAAGACTGTTTTGGAGCATAGGAGGCAGTATGCTTGTCAACTCTGAGAAACAGCTTGAGAAGAGGTATTTTTATGAGAAACTGTCTTGGGTTAGGTTCTCACTCTATGTCCAACAAGTGGCTATCTTCTGAGAGTTCGGTTCTTTTTGGTGTGTATATGTGTGCGTGTAATGCATGCACAAGCGCTAAAATATTTTTGATGTAAATTTTCATTGGTTTCATTGGTTCCATTATTCTTTGGGAAGAGTATATATATATATGCGTGTGTGTCATGTCATGTCTTTAGCTAATGAGCCTTCTGAGATTCCCAAATCTTCTCTCTTCCTTCACCCCTCTGTCCCCTTATGGATTTTTTCAGCCACAAAGATAAACTTAAAGGCCTATAGAACCAGAGTCTTCTCAGACCCTTAATTTACATCTTGATAATAAGTAAGGTGATTATCCACAACAGTTTAGTAAGTGTGATTCCAATGGACTGAAAGTGTTATTATTCCACTTAAATGTCCACTGTATTAGGAAGACATGGGAGAGAGTTCACTACATCCTTTTAATTCTTATTTAATAAAATGTTGTGGATGGAAGCAATCAATTGATGGAATTAGTGCTCTTGGAAATTCAATTATAAATGCATTCCAAATGCAATGTACATAAATGCGAAATATATACTCTCTCTTACTAAGGCTAGCACCCTATGAAAGCCAGCTTTTTCAATTGGAATTTGACCCCAATTTGCAGATGAGTAATGGGAAAAACACTCAGCAGGGAGGTCCCAATAACTGACTGTATATCTTACTAATTGCAACCACTTAATTAACGATCTTTTAAATTTTATGTTCATTAACAAATATTTAGATGGCACTTACTTTATGTGAGACATTTATTTAAGTGCTTTATGAGAGAGAATTCTTTTAATCTTCCATAAGGCCCTATGGAGGTACTATTATTGTCCCTGTATTACAGAAGAGAAAACTGAGGCACAAGAAGTTAAATACATTTTTCCAGCAGATCACACTGCGAGTAAGTAGCAAAGCCAGGATTTGTAGCTGGATGGTATGGCTCTAGAATTTGTTCTCCATAATCACTACATTATGCTCACTACCATTGGATAAACGCTATGCCAGAGTAGAGAAAGAGCATCCTATTAGAATCTCATAAATCACGCTACGTAGGTAGCTAGCCACTTAGCCTTTGAATAAAACTAGTTGGAGAATCAATATATTCTTATACTTTATAAATATATATACTATAATATGCATTCATATATATGTTCTTCAGTATATCCTCAATACATATATCAAGATATAGTCTTCATATATATTCTTATGCATTAAAATATATATTATACTACTCTGGATCACTTAACATGGTTATAACAGCCTTTTCTTCTATGTAGATATTTTGAGGTTTTAATATATTAAAGCTCAAGCCTGCCAATGTATGGTCAGAAGTAGTGTTCAAATCTTCCTGACCTTTTTCTACATTTCCCTGTCTTGCATTACATGTTATGTATGTCACGTCTTACTGTGTTGGACAGAGGTCATAAAATGTAATACATGAAATTCTTGACCACAATTTATGATATATAATAGGCTTACTTGATGCTTGTTAAGATAACATATTGTAATAAAGATAGACATATCCCATATACTTACAAAATGACATATTAACATGAGTAACCTGAGCCATTCTTTACTTTATACACACAAATCCAGGTTAAGAAGTCATCTTCCCTTCTCTAACTACTTTTGAATGAAATATTTGTCTGCCCTTAGCATGACCCAACCAGATGACAGCTATGAAAGCCCTTGGAATTTAGCCCCACTCAGTACCCAAGCAAAAGTAGCTGACATTGTTATGTGCTTGCTTAGTCATTAATTGATGACAAACTTCTTCATTGCTAAATTTTTACTTGCTACAAAGAGGAATGCGATGAAGAGTTGCTTGAGGATAAAGTTCCCAGACCCATGAAATGACTGATGATTGGTCATAGGTTATCCAACTATGACAAACTTGTTCTCTAGATCACCCTATTCCAGTCTACCTTGCGTCTAGGCTTGACCTGGGAGATCCAGTTTGGGTTAATACAGTTTAAAGTAAGTCTGGAAGAAGTATAGAGGCCTCTGAGAAAGCCTTGCTAATGAAAAGGCCAAATTTGACTAGTGACACCCGTCCTCAGCCTTCCTGCCTTGAGAGGGGGATGCAATGGCTGAAGATACAATAGCCATCTTTCAGCTATGAGTCAATAAGCATAAGAAAAAAGGATGAATACATTAATTATGGGAGAGCAGAAAGACAGAAATTGCATGAATCTTTGATGGAATCATTTAGCAGATGAATCAATGCCAGTATGGCCTGCCTCCAGAACTCATGCTATGTGAGAAAATCAACACTTATTTAAGTCCCTATTAGTATGGATTTCCGTTACTTGTTATCAGAAAACATATCCAATCAATACCACCAGAGAGATCCCAGGCACTCAATATACTGGACTTAATTACCCAATTAATAAGATGTTAACCAACCACCTATGTCCCTAGCTCGCTCACTACCTTCATCTCATTCTACCCACATCCCAAGATCACCACTATGCATAACAGGAGGCTATACCATCTCATCAGCAACTTGTCATTCATTAATTCAAAAATACATATTTATTATTATTGGGCATTTTCTTTGTGCGATACTCTGCTAAACAGTTGTGAAAAAAATATTCAGAAGCAGGCTAGAAACATCCTCACCCTAAGAGAACTTATAGTCTAGTGTGGGGAAAAGATACTCATTACATAATCATAAAATAAATACATTCGACATAAGCCTATGAAGAAGAGGTGTGTGTGGCTACAAAAGCTTAAATGAAGGAGATCTAACTAGTCAAGGAAGTCACAAAGGCTCCCCTGAAGAGGTGATTTATGTTTTTCTGAAAGCTACAGAATGAGTAAGGTCATAAGAGATATTAGCCTACAGTTTTCTTTTCTTGTATTGTCTTTGTCTAGTTTTTGGTATCAGATTAATGCTGACCTCATAGCACGAGTTGAGAAATATTCCCTCCTCTTCGATTTGCTGAAAGAGATTCTGCATAATTGGTATCATTGATATGGGTTTTATTCCTTTTTTAAATGTCTGAGAATTAACCAGGGAAGCCATGTTAACCTGGGTTTTTGTTTGTTTGTTTTTTTTTTTTTTTGAGGAAGATTAGCCCTGAGCTAGCATCTGCTGCCAATCCTCCTCTTTTTGCTGAGGAAGGCTGGCCCTGAGCTAACATCCGTGCCCATCTTCCTCTACTTTATATGTGGGACACCTACCACAGCATGGCTTGCCAAGCAGTGCCATGTCCGCACCCGGGATCTGAACCGGCGAACCCCGGGCCGCCGAGAAGCGGAACATGCGAACTTAACCGCTGTGGGGGTTTTTTTTGTGGGAAGCTTTTTAACTATAAATTTGATTTCGTAATAGATATAGGGTTATTCAGGTCACATTTTTCTTGCGTGAGCTTTGCTAGTGTCTGTCTTTCAGGAATTTATACAGTCATATAAGTTACTAAATTATAACGTTGTTTATAATAACCCCTTATTTTAATACCTGTAGAGTTTGTAGTGATACCACCTCTTTCATTCTTGACACTGGAAATTTGTGACTTTTCTATGTTTTTGATCAGCCTAGATACAAATTTATCAATTTTTTTTGTTTTTGAGGAAGATTAGCCCTGAGCTAACTGCTGCCAATCCTCCTCTTTTTGCTGAGGAAGACTGGCCCTGACCTAACATCCGTGCCCATCTTCCTCTACTTTATATGTGGGATGCCTGCCACAGCATGGCTTGCCAAGTGGTGCCATGTCTGCACCCGGGATCCGAACCGGTGAACCCTGGGCCGCTGAAGCAGAACGTGTGAACTTAACCACTGTGCCACTGGGCTGGCCCCAAATTTATCAATTTTATTGAGCATCTCAAATAACCAGCTTTTAGTTTCAATGATTTTCTCTATTTTTTCTGTTTTAAATTTCATTGATTTCTGTCCTGATATTTATTATTTTCTTTCTTCTGCTTACTTTGTGATTTATTGGCTTCTATTTTTATAGTTTCTTAAAGTAGAAGCTGGAGACATTGATTTGAGACATTTTTTTCTTTTCTAATATAAAAATTTTAATGCTGTGTTTCCTCCTAAATCCTGCTTTAGCTGCATCACATAAGTATAATACATTCTTTTTTCATTTTCATAGAAGTTAAAATACCTTCTAATTTCTCTTTTGACTTCTTTTCTGACATATGGATTATGTAGAAGTATATTACTTAGTTTTCAAATATTTAGAGATTTTTAAGAGCTTTTTGTTATTGATTTCTAATTTAATTTCATCATGGTGAAAGGACATACTTTGTATGACTGGAATCCTTTAAACTGAATAAAACTTGTTTTATGACCCATAATATGGCCTATCTTGGTAAATATTCCAGAGCACATGAATATAATGAGAGTCTGCTATTGTTGGGTGGAATGTTTTATAAATGTCAATTAGTACAAGTTGGCTGATAGCATTCTTCAGGTCTTCTATATCCTTAGTAATTTTCTGCCTATTTGTTCTATCAATTATTGGCAAAGAGGTATTAAAATGTACATCTATAATTACTGATGGAGAAAGATGGGGAGTGAAATAAATTTGTCATTACTCTCAAATATCCATTTCTCTCTACCTCATTGTGCCACTGTGCAAAAATCACAAGATTTGGAAGGGACTGAACCTATCCCAAGCTCTAGGAGCAGACAGTGATGGGTTCAAGCCAATCAAGATTATCCTACTTCCTTGTCAGTGACTGATTCAGGTATCCCAGGGAAAGTCAATGAATGTGTGATATTCTCCTAGTTAATAAGATTGGTTTAGGACTCTCTTTAGGTCACTGAGTTTCAACTAGTGGTTTGCGGAGGGCCTCTTGGAATAAAAATGTCTATGCTACTTTGAAAGAATGACCAGCAGGGATCATCATTCTTCCCTTCTAGATGTTGTGGTGGGTGGATGTGATGAGTGGAACTGCTGTAGCCATTCTGCACAAAGAAGAAAGCTAGTCTAAAGATGCCAGCCTAAAGTTGACATCATGAAGTTAGGGCTAAAATAAGGTATACACATTATTGCAATCATTGATCTAGTGAATCAAATAAAAACTAGGTCCATATTACAGCTGGATTTTTAGTCACTTGGGTGAATAATGCCATTTGTTTAACTTTGCTTGCATTGAATTTTCTTTTTTTGTGAGGAAGATTGGCCCTGAGCTAACATCTGTTGCCAATCTTCCTCTTTCTGCTTGAGGAAGATTGCTTTTATGTGGGATGCTGCCACAGAGTGGCTTGATGAGCGGTGCTAGGTCCGCAACCGGGATCCGAACCTGCAAACCCTGGGCTGCCAAAGCGGAGCATGCAAACTTAACCACTAAGCCACCAGGCTGGCCCCTGCATGGAATTTTCTGATACTTGGAATCGAATGTATCATGGTTTAGGAGGGTACTGGTAGCATCACCCAGGTTTAACATATTGTAATTTTAAAACCTGGATAAAATGCTTTGAAAAATATGTTAGTATTGTAGAAAAGATTACTTAAAATTTTTGGTAAAATAAAATAAGCCAACAAGATATGGTCTATTAATTTGTCTAAATCTAGGGATTTACAAGATTTAGATCTCCTGACCCTTGCCCCTATTCAGGTGTAAGAGTGCACATTTATTTCCGGAGGAGTATAAAACAGAGAGCTTCTGGACTGAGAGACACCAGGCATTGTTGAGGGCAGAGTATCATGAAATACAAGGGAATTAAGTTAAAGTTAAATTTACATACCGAGTGTTAAAACCTCTCAGCCCTCTTATCTCATTTGGATATCATGGCAGCCAGCTATCAGAGCTGGAAAGAATCTGACTAACCCAAGGGAAAATACATAAAGGTACTGCCATTGCGCATTACTTTTGGGTATGCATTTTCCTAAGAAAATACTCTTACTAGATTGCCATTCTGTAAAGCTCATAATTTACAAAATTCACCTATGTAAATGCAACTTTCAGCATTTTTAGTGCATCACTCTTAAATATAAGCAAGTGGCTAAAGCTTTCCTATCATCTTATTAAAAATGCTAACATTAAAGACACCAAAGAAATAAGGCATAAACAACTGAAAGGAAAGAAAGACCATACTGGATGATAAAATCTTAAAAACAAAAAAAAGATTATTTATATCTTCAGAAAGATAATAGAAAATATGATAGCCATGAGTTAAGAACAGGATGCTATACATAGAACTAATGGAAGTTGAAAATATGAACACAGATATGAGAAAATCAATAGAAAATTTGGAAGACAAAATTGAAAAGAAAATCTCTTAAAAAAGATGTCAATAGGGGCTGACCCAGTGGTGCAGCAGTTAAGTTCGCACATTCCACTTCAGTGGCCTGGGGTTCGCCGGTTCAGATCCTGGGTGTGGACATGGCACCGATTGGCAAGCCATGCTGTGGTAGGCGTCCCACATATAAAGTGGAGGAAGATGGGTATGGATGTTAGGTCAGGGCCAGTCTTCCTCAGCAAAAAAAAGAGAGGAGGATTGGCAGCAGATGTTAGCTCAGGGCTAATCTTCCTCAAAAAGAAAAAAAAAGATGTCAACAAACTTCTTATTAAATGACCAGAAATTAAATATTTTAGCCCTGCAAGGCATATGGTGTTTGTCACAACTACTCATCTCTGCAGGTGTAACAGAATGGATGTGGCTGGGTTCCAGAAAGAGAAGAGCAAAGCAAAAAAGGAAATGATCAAGAAGTATTCAAGACAATTTTACAAAAGTTAAGGATATGGCTTCCCTGATTGAAAGGTCCCATTATTTCTCAACACCATGGATCCAAACACATCTATAACAAGGTAAAATTGTGGAAATTTCAAAGAAAAGGGATGAAGAGAAGATCCCAAGAGTACCAAAGAGGAAAAAAAAAAAAGTACACATGCAAAGAACAAGAAATCAAAATGTCTTCAGTTTTCTTCAGTAGATTCCAGAAAACGTTGCATGAATGGCTTCAAGATTTAAGAGAAAATTATTCAACCTACGTGAAGTTAAACAATTGATTAAATATGTGGTTAAATTTTTGGCATTTTCCGATAATCAAGGCCTCAAAACTTTACCTCACAGGCCCTTTTCTCAGGAAACTACCTGAGAGAATGTGTTCCACTTAAACGAGGCCAAGAAAAAGGAGAACAGTGTTTAGGAAACAGGGCATCCAACTCAAGCGAGTGGTGATGGAAAACCCCAGGATGAGGGTGAAGAGAGGATAGCCACGCAACAGACTCAGCAAGCACCTTGTGAAGACTGCAGCAGGTCAGAAGGCTACAGGAGAGCTGTCTCCATGAAGATCAAATGGATGGAGTACCTCATGAGTTTCAATGTGTTGAGAAATTATTCAGACAGTGGGGGGAGGTTTGGGGAATACATTAGTGATAAACACATAGAAACAAACTAAAAACATAAAAAAAGAATAACTACTTGGAAAATGAAAAGCTATGCAAGAAAATAAGAATAACAATAAAATATTACTTGGCTTAAAAGTGAATATCATTTATTGAGATATAATAATATAAAAGCAGAATACTGATCCAAACAAAATTATGAGATAACTGAATCAGGAAGATGGGGTATGTATGTGTTGGTGAGCTGGCTGGTAAGACATCACTACTAAATCACCACCTTCAAAAATAAGAAATCATGACAACATGAAAGGCTGGTGAGAATGAGGAGCAACGGGATCATTCATAAATTTCTGGTGGGAATATAAAATTGTACAGCCACTCTGGAAAACAGTTTGGCATTTTCCTATTAAACTAAACATGCAACTGCCACATGACTCACCAGTTTTACTCATGGGCATTCATCTTAGAGAAATGCAAACTTATGTCCACACAAAAACTGAACATCCATGGCAGCTTTATTCATAATAGCTAAAAATTGGAAAGAGTCTAGAGGCCCTTCAACAGGTAAATAGTTAAACTGTGATTCATCCATATCATGGAACACCACTCAGCAATGAAAAGGAATGAACTATTGATATAACAAACAATTTGGGAAAATCTCCAGAGAATTATTGTGAGAGGAATAAACCTATCCCAAAAGGTTACATAGTGTATGATTCCTTTATATAACGTGTTTAAAGTGATAACATTTTAGAAATGGAGGACATATCAGTGGCTAGGTATAGGGTGAGGCAGACGAGAGCTGGGTATGGTTCTAAAAAGGCAAGAGGAAGGATCCTTGCGGTACTGGGACTGTTCAGTATCTTGGCTGTAGTGGTAGATACATGAACCTACACAGGTGACAGAATTACACAGAACTGAATACATACTTGAACACAAACACACACACACGAGTATCAGTAAAACTGGCAATCTGAATATCAGCACATTATATCAATGTCAACATGCTGGTAATATCATACTGTGGTTTTGAAAATGTTACCATTGAGGAAAACTGGGCAAATATTACATGAGATATCTCTGTATTATTTCTTATAACCGCATGTGAATCTAGAATTATCTTAATACAAAATTTAAATTTTAAATAAAATTTAAATAAAATGAAATTTTTACTAACTTCAAATAAACGAAATTTTTTATGGAATTCCCTACTCCCCAAAATGTTGCCATTGGGATGTCTGGAGAAAATGTACATGAGATCTAAAAACAAAATAAAATAAAAAACCTCATTGGGTTTGTTCACAATACTCTATATAGCCGAGTGTTGCACTTTTATTCAAAATCTTAAATCATTCCATTTTTGTTGTGCATTTAAAGGGAGATTTACTTCGGGTATAGGAGTGTAATTCAGCCAGACAGTGAGAAGAACATATAAAATCCTGCATTGACAGCACACCCCGTGAGAATTTGCTCGCTAAATTTGTGCTGGCGAGGCAGATTGATTATCTGGTTTCCAGTCGTTTCAAACGTCCTCCACTGTATTTATAGCTAGCTCTAAGTTGTCCGTTGTTTTCTTGTGGAAATGTAAATAGCCAGTGGGTGCTCTCTTGGTTGATCTATGCAGCAGGAAAATGTGAAATCAGCAATAAAGGACTTGATTTATTCCTAGTTGCAACCCTTCTTTTCCTACACTGCACCAAGTTTGGGTACAATCAAAAGAGCTGGAGGGTAATTTCAGCTGTATTTGGTACCCTTGGCTGGAGCAGTCTGTTTACACTAGGTCACTCAAGCCCGTCCTTTCCTTGTGGGCCATTCACATGTCTTCTGGGCCAGTGTATAGAGTGCTTCCCTAGATGGTAGTCACTAGCCACGTGTGACTATTTACATTAAACCGTAAATTAATTAGAATTAAGTGAAATAAAAAATGTACTTTATCCATCACAATAGCCACATTTTAAAGGCTATATAACCAGTAATAAAGCCTCTGATATTTTATGCTTCTATAATTCTGTTATGGGAACAAACTATTTGCAAAAGATTCTATGACAAGAGAAGGAATTGACAGCGATACGACCAGTTCATGTTGAATAAAAACAAAATGAAAACTCAAGGGTTTGCGCAGTAAGGTAATACGCATGACGGGAGCTGAAAGTCTTCTCTTTATATTATTTAGCTCTTCATTTTGTTTAAAAAATGTTCAGGCTGTTAGCACGGAATTTATGAATATTGCACAACACTAGGTGTATGTATCTCTGAAACCATCAACGCTTGTCATGATCCTGGAGGCTTAGGTGTGTCAGCGGTACTATTCCTCTTTTCCCCACTCTTGATATATTTATCATTCTTTCTTATCTTCCTCCTCCTGCTTTTAGACTCTGACCAAGGAACCATGGAGGAAGAGTTAAAGCTGATTTTTTTAAACTGTTTTTAAATAATCTAAAATTGTTAGGTTTAAATAAAATTAGTACATTCATAAGAAAATTAAGTCGGTCATTAGAATAGTGGTTCTGGTAAATGAGATTTTCTTTCCAAAGTTGAGATTTGGGGCCAGAATCCCTCTCTAGTCCTGTGGTATCGTCACACAGAAGTCAGAGAAGGGGAAGGCTGTGCACCTTCATCTTTGTCCCCCGTGTCAAGGCAGAGTAATAGGCTTTCTTCACTCCAACTGCCTGACTCCTCAACTACTGATTCTTCTCTGAGGAGCCTGGAGTGAGGAGGAAACTTCCAGTTAGAATCTGTGGATTGAGATCACTTCATATTTTAAATAAGCTATTTGTCTGTTAGAGAGGCATCTTTAAATTTTTCAGAAGCATATTCAATATTGATTTCTTCTTACATATCACTGGCGTATGTTTATTCTTCGATGTTTGTAAGATTTTCTCGTAAATTAGAAATGTCACTGATTTTTAGGATTTTGTATTTTTTAATATTTTGTATATTTTTGAATTAATAATCTGTTGCTTCAGTTATAGAGTAACAATTAATATACAGTGACTTAAAGTCTAGCACAACACATTAATTGTCTCTGTTTTAAATATATGTCTTACTAAAAAAAAAAGTAGTGCAACATTAAAGGAAGTAAAAAAGGAAATTTTTTATCAATCCATAATCCTACCGACTAATATAACTATTTGAATTTCTTCTTTTTACCTCAATCTTTAGCTAGTGATCACTTGAAATAGTAGTTTATAGCCTATATATATATATTTGCATGCATCTTTGTTCAGTTAATACTAGTTTAAAATATTTTCTGTATAATTATCACTTTTAATCATTTCAGTTGATGCATAAGGCCCATCAGTTTGCTATGCTACTACAACATAAATAGTTTACATCTTATGATTTTTATAAATCTATTCTTTTATTTTTATTTTTTCTTAATATAATTATGTTAGTCAGCTTCCAAGATGGCTCCCAATGATCCTCACCTCCCGATATTCACGCCCTTACGTAGTCCCCTCCAATATTGACGAGGGAAAACTTGTGACCTCGGGATACCGCAGAGATAATGGTGTGTGACTTCCAAGGCTAGGTCATAAAAGGCAGGGCAATATCTTCCTTGTGCTCTGGGACTGTTACTGTGGGAGAGGCTGGCAGGCAGATGCTGAGGACACGCAAGCAGCCCTGTGGAGAACCCCATGAGGAGAGAAACTAAAGTCTTTTTCCAGAAACCAGCACTATCTTCCCAGCCATGTGAATGAGTCACCCGGGAACCTGATCTTTCAGTCCAGGTCAAGCCTTCAGATGACTGCAGCTCGGTAGCCTGAGTCTTGACTGAGACCTCACAAGAGACCCAAAGCCCGAAGTGACCATCTAGGCCACTCCCAAGTGTCTGACCCATAGCAACTATGGTAGATAGTAACTGATGATTTTTTTTAAGCCATTAAGTTCCAGGATAATTTGTTATGCAGCAATATCTAACTAATACAACTATTTTAACTACAGATAATCTGAAATGCAGCTTTTGTTAATGTATAAAAATGGTTTCTAGACAATATATTACCGTGATTTATAAAACAGATTTGTTACTTCATCTAAATGGAAAGTTATGTCAAAAAATATAAGGGAGAAAGCAAACAAATATCCCAGGCATTATATATTAGACCTGAAAGTAATCACTATCAGCATTCTGAATTTTTTCTAAATAGACATTAATATAAACATGTTTACAAAAATGTGTACATGCTCGGGGCTGG